>NW_025950310.1:0-16811 GCF_021028975.2 Sphaerodactylus townsendi | reverse complement strand
AGATTTATGGAGGAGAAGTCGATCTATGGCTACCAATCTTGATCCTCTTTGATCTGAGATTGCAAATGCCTTAGCAGACCAGGTGCTCAGGAGCAGCAGAAGGCCATTGCTTTCACCTCCTGCAGGTGAGCTCCCAAAGGCACCTGGTGGGCCACTGCGAGTAGCAGAGAGCTGGACTAGATGGACTCTGGTCTGATCCAGCAGGCTAGTTCTTATGTTCTTATGTTTGTATTACTGGAATATATATATCAATATAATATATATTTGATGGTCCTTTGGAAGGACACGAATGATAATCAGGATGATAATGCTCAGATATTTAGTATATAGTTTGCTTACAACATTGAGTAAGCTAATTGGACTATAGTTAGCTGGGTCTGAGGCAGAGGTGGGATCCAACCAGTTCTCACCACTTCTCTAGAAGTGGTTACTATTTTTTTCTGAGTGCCGAGAAGGGGTTACTAAAGCAACCTCCCTGCCCAATAGGGACTAGAGGGGCGTGTGTGCGACGGCACCATTGTTTGAATCCCACCACCATCGGAACCTGTTATTGAAATGTTTGGATCCCACCACCGGTCTGAGGATAAGCCTTTTTTAAAAATGGGGACTATAATTGCAGCACTCTAATCAGATGGAATATAGGCAGTACTATTGATATGGGTGAAAAGCTCAGCCAAAACCGGGGCCCACCATTCTACATTGGGTTTTTGATGATAATGAATTATGTAAGGATTTACATGATTTATACGATACTATCAAGTTTGAATAATACAGGTTGTCGTTTTTTTTCCGTTTTTTTTCTATTTTTTATTTTTATTTTTCCATTTTTTGTTTGTTTCTCTGTGTATAGTGATTTTGTGAATCTGATATCATTGACAAGTATCTATATATATAAAAAGCTAACAGTGACTTTGTTAGTCACTCCCTAATGCCGAAACGGCTGGACAGATCGTCCCCAAATTTTCACAGGACGTCCCTCCCTGTTGCGGGCAGGTAATCGGATCTTCAAATCACCAAAAGTCTATACCTGAGCCAGGTAAAACATCTTTTTCCTGGCGCACCAGGCCATGAAGTTGCCTCTGTTTAACTGTCACCCTTTGAATGTCCGTGCAGCCTGTCTGTCTGTGGCCGGAGGGCTTAGCATGTTCGCGCAGATGGGCAGAGATGAGCAGTGAAAACAGTAAATAGGTAATACTGTTAGGTAATACGAGGGGAAGTGAAACACATACACACTTTGCTGTGTGAGACGTCAGGTGGGGTTCCCACACACTCATGCAGGTAACTTTCACTCTCTGTGCCTCACCCACTGCTACCACACAATACACATCCAGCTCATCCTCACACACCTCACTCTGTCCTCCCTCACATCCAACCACCACTTACCCACTTCCTCACCCATATTCGCCGCAGCTCTCTTTTACTAAAAGCGAGCTGGAGTTTGCCATTTTCCTTCTAAGAAAATCCACGGGGTGGGGGGCGAACCAACACTACTAGCTCTGCTTCTTTTGCACGTGGCCCTTTAAAAACCCAGGGAGCTGGCCTCGATCTGAGCACCTCACCACCCTGCTTCTGCTGCCTGACTGGGATAGCCTCCTTGCCCCAGTTCTGCCTTACCCAAGCCAGGACTGAGCGTGTCAACCAGCCTCATGGACAGCAGGATTCATACTCTGGACAGTTCCATTGTGGAATGGAAAGGGTTACCTTATACTAAAAACACAAGACACCACCATATCACAATGTGAATTGAAAAGGGAAAGAGGGATTCCATTTGACCACCCCAAAAGGCTATGCTGCGGATCATTGGACGTGCATGGACATCTGTGTGGGTTGCAGACTGTGATGAGAAGGGCAATTGCCACAGCAACGCGTGGCCAGGCCCCGCTAGTTATGTAATATGTTTTTAATCAATAAACTTTATTATTAAAAAAGAGAATTATCATTCATGTTTACGTGCCGCCTTTGTCAGAATCATTATTTTGTGCATTATTGGACATGTGGAGTTGTACAATTAAACCGAATGCCAAAATGCATTTTTAGTTTCAAACTTTCAAATGCATGGGGTGGAGGGTGGCAGGGCTAGGAAGGCACTCAGACCCAGGAGGGGCATTCCACAACTAAGAAGGTCCAGCAGGCTGAGTTCTGTGGTGGAGGAATACACAACTCCGTTAACATCTTTTTCTGAGACAGACAATAGTACCGAAATGGAGAAACAAAGAGAGGATCACCTCCCTAACGGATTAAAAGGCAGGGCTGCAACAAATGCCGGCATCTTACAACCCAGCGTGGGCATCAAGGACAGACCCTGCAATCTCCCCCCGCCCCCCCCCCCAATCCCTCTTGGGCAAGCATTATCATTGTAATTAGAAAGCAATTGGTTATTTGCACGGTCCCCGCCTCCCCAATTTCCAGAGGATGGCCGGCAGCCAGAAGGTTTTATCAATGGGATTTAATTAGGGCTGCGACTGCTACTGGGCCTGCCCTCAAGACTCGGGGAGGGAGCATGGCCCAGCGGGTAGAGCCTCTGCTTGGGATGCAGAAGGTACCGAGTTCAATCCCAGGCACCTCCAGCTAAAAACGTCAGGCGGCAGGTGACATGAAAGGCCTCCGCCAGACACCCTGGAGAGCGGCTGCCAGCCTGAGCAGGCAATACTGACCTTGACGGACCCAGAGTCTGACTCAGCGTTAAGGCAGCCGCACGTGGGCACGTTCTCAGCCGTGACTCGGAGGCAGAGCGCACGCATGTCAAGTGGAAGCTCTCGGGTCCAGACCCCGGCATCTCCAGTTAAATCAGTGGTTCTCAACCTTCCTAATGCCACGACCCTTTAACACAGTTCCTCATGTTGCGGCGACCCCCAACCCTAACATTGATCCATTTTGCAGATGGAGAACACTGATGCAGAGAGTCTTAGGCGACCCCCGTGAAAGGGTCGTTCGACCCCCAAAGGGGTCCCGACCCCCAGGTTGAGAACTACTGAGTTAAACAACCAGGCAATAGGTGATGGGAAAGACTTCATCTCAAAAAGATGGTCGCCACATCTCAAAAAGGATATTGAAGAGATAGAAAAAGTGCAGAGAAGGGCAATGAGGATGATTGAAGGATTGGAGCAGCTTCCTTATGAGGAGAGGCTGCAGCGTTTGGGACTCTTTAGTTTGGAGAGGAGGCGTCTGAGGGGGGATATGATTGAAGTCTACAAAATTATGCATGGGGTAGAAAATGTGGACAGAGATAA
The DNA here is from genome assembly GCF_021028975.2 of Sphaerodactylus townsendi. NCBI lineage: Eukaryota > Metazoa > Chordata > Lepidosauria > Squamata > Sphaerodactylidae > Sphaerodactylus > Sphaerodactylus townsendi. The sequence goes on along the minus strand of NW_025950310.1, from coordinate 13,581 downwards.
ATTTTTCTCTCTTTCTCACAATACTAGAACCAGGGGGCATACACTGAAAATGCTGGGGGGAAGAATTAGGAATAATGAAAGGAAACACTTCTTCACACAACGTGCGATTGGTGTTTGGAATATGCTGCCACAGGAGGTGGTGATGGCCACTCACCTGGATAGCTTTAAAAAGGGCTTGGACAGATTTATGGAGGACAAGTCGATCTATGGCTACCAATCTTGATCCTCCTTGATCTGAGATTGCAAATGCCTTAGCAGACCAGGTGCTCAGGAGCAGCAGCAGCAGAAGGCCATTGCTTTCACCTCCTGTATGTGAGCTCCCAAAGGCACCTGGTGGGCCACTGCGAGTAGCAGAGTGCTGGACTAGGTGGACTCTGGTCTGATCCAGCAGGCTCGTTCTTATGTTCTTATGTTCTTCCCTCTGCTAGATCCCCTGCAGAAGCCGTATTTGCAGCTAGGGACAGACAGCGAGTGTCTGCATCCTGCGATTATCATAAGACTGCAGAAGAGCCCTGCTTGGATCAGACCAGGGGTCCACCCACTCCAGTCCTGCCCCACACAGTGGCCCAACCAGACATCCCGGATGGCTAACAAATAGCCTCTTCTATCCCAGCGTGGCGTCGTGGTTAAGAGCTGGTGGACTCTCATCTGGCGAACCGGGTTTGATTCCCCACTCTGCCACTTGAGCTGAGGAGGCTTATCTGGTGAACCAGATGTGTTTCCCCACTCCTACATTCTGGCTGGGTGACCTTGGGCTAGTCACAGTTCTCTCGGGACTCTCTCGGCCCCACCTACCTCACTAGGTGTCTGTTGTGGGGAGAGGAAGGGAAAGGAGCTTGTAAGCCCCCTTACAAGTGAGAAAGGTGGGGTATAAATCCAAACTCTTCTTCTTATTCTCCATCAACACCAGGACACAGCAGGCTAGCAGACCTCTCTGCCAATGGACTTTCAGATGTACTTTGTACCTTGGCCCACAGTGCAAGATCCACGTGCAGCTGCCTGCCTACACTAGAGGGAGGGAGGGAGGGAGGGAGGGAGGGAGGGAGGGAGGGAGGGAGGAAGGAAGGAAGGAAGGAAGGAAGGAAGGAAGGAAGGAAGGAAGGAAGGAAGGAAGGAAGGAAGGAAGGAAGGAAGGAAGGAAGGAAGGAAGGAAGGAAGGAAGGAAGGAAGGAAGGAAGGAAGGAAGGAAGGAAGGAAGGAAGGAAGGAAGGAAGGAAGGAAGGAAGGAAGGAAGGAAGGAGTGGTGTCCCCCAAGGATCCGTTTTGGGACCAGTGCTCTTTAACCTATTCATAAATGACCTGGAAGTAGGGGTGGGTAGCGTGGTGGCCAAGTTTGCAGATGATACCAAATTATGTAGGGTGGTGAGAACCACAAAGGATTGCGAAGAGCTCCAAGCGGACCTTGATAAATTAGATGAGTGGGCTAAGAAATGGCAAATGCAGTTCAATGTAGCAAAATGTAAAGTGATGCACATAGGGGCAAAAAATCCAAACTTCACATACACGCTACAGGGGTCAGTGCTATCAGTCACAGACCAGGAAAGGGATTTAGGCGTCTTAGTTGATAGTTCCATGGGAATGTCAACTCAATGCATGGCAGCTGTGAAAAAGGCAAACTCTATGCTGGGGATCATTAGGAAAGGAATTGATAATAAAACTGCAAAGATTGTCATGCCCTTATATAAAGCAGTGGTACGACCGCACTTGGAGTACTGTGTCCAGTTCTTGTCGCCGCATCTCAAAAAGGATATTGAGGAGATAGAAAAAGTGCAGAGAAGGGCAACAAGGATGATTGAGGGACTGGAGCACCTTCCTTATGAGGAGAGGCTGCAGCGTTTGGGACTCTTTAGTTTGGAGAGGAGGCGGCTGAGGGGGGATATGATTGAAGTCTACAAAATTATGCATGGGGTAGAAAATGTTGACAGAGAGAAATTTTTCTCTCTTTCTCACAATACTAGAACCAGGGGACATTCATTGAAAATGCTGGGGGGGAAGAATTAGGACTAATAAAAGGAAACACTTCTTCACGCAACGTGTGATTGGTGTTTGGAATATGCTGCCACAGGAGGTGGTGATGGCCACTAACCTGGATAGCTTTAAAAGGGGCTTGGACAGATTTATGGAGGAGAAGTTGATTTATGGCTACCAATCTTGATCCTCTTTGATCTGAGATTGCAAATGCCTTAGCAGACCAGGTGATCGGGAGCAACAGCAGCAGAAGGCCATTGCGTTCACATCCTACATGTGAGCTCCCAAAGGCACCTGGTGGGCCACTGCGAGTAGCAGAGAGCTGGACTAGATGGACTTTGGTCTGATCCAGCTGGCTTGTTCTTATGTTCTTAAGGAAGGAAGGAAGGAAGGAAGGAAGGAAGGAAGGAAGGAAGGAAGGAAGGAAGGAAGGAAGGAAGGAAGGAAGGAAGGAAGGAAGGAAGGAAGGAAGGAAGGAAGGAAGGAAGGAAGGAAGGAAGGAAGGAAGGAAGGAAGGAAGGAAGGGAGGGAGGGAAGGAAGGAAGGAAGGAAGGAAGGAAGGAAGGAAGGAAGGAAGGAAGGAAGGAAGGAAGGAAGGAAGGAAGGAAGGAAGGAAGGAAGGAAGGAAGGTAGGAAGGAAGGAAGGAAGGAAGGAAGGAAGGAAGGAAGGAAGGAAGGAAGGAAGGAAGGAAGGAAGGAAGGAAGGAAGGAAGGAAGGAAGGAAGGAAGGGGTGAGCCAGTGCTCAGCTCTTGTGGCCCTTTCTTGCATGCCCAGGGTAATGCCAACCAGAACTTTGGGGTCAGGAAAGCAATTACCAGCTTGGCCCAGGATCCTGAAAGTTTTCTGCCTTCCTCTGGGCAGAGAGCCCTGGGGAAGAGGGGAGGCGATTATGAACTTCCTGTATTGTGCAGGGGGTTGGGCTAGATGACCCTGGGGAATCCCTTCCAACTCTACGATTCTACGATTTCTGCCAATGTGGCTGGAGCAGCATAGGGCGCAAGACCCCTCCCCCAACCCCCGCTATGAAAAGCCACCTGATGCCTTCTCCCAGCTGATCTTTAATTACCAAGTAACACCGAGACGCTAATTGCTATTATTAATTATAGTAATGATCCCTGTCTCGTTGGCCTCCTGTGGATTGCACGAGGCAAGACGCTGAATTCCAGCTCCAACAAGCAACGACAAAGCGCTGAGACCTAGAGAAATAGGCTGGAGGCAGGGGCGTACCACTCAAGGGGACACATGGGGTCAAATGTCCCTGGGCTGCAGCCCTTTAATCACGGGGGGGGGGGAGAAAATCGCCCCCACATCCCTTCTCCTTCCCTGCGGGTCCATACGCCGACTTCAAGAACCTGATGCAAACAAGCATCGTTTGGTTGTGGTGGGGGAGGGCAGCCGCCCACACTGGGGGGCGGGGGGTGGAAGATTTTGCGCCGGGCTACATTTTCCCTAGATACGCCTCTGGCTGGAGGCCCCCACGTTTTCACCGGCCGCTGCTCATCGGGAGGGAAAAGCTGCCTCCAGAAATCCACACCAGATTCTCACCCCCGCCCTGCTGCCGCTTTCTCACGCCCACCGCAGCCGGAACGAGCTCCATCAGCTGTTCTCCGGGATTACCCACAAAGCCTCTTGAGCCGCTGCTAGTTCACGGTCCACCTGCAAAGGAGACGAGGCAGAGCAGGCAAACGCCTGCACGGTCTGCTGACCGATGCCCTGCAGAACGGGCTTCTTACAGGACAGTGCGGAGGGCGTGAAAGTGTGCCAGGGCAACACTGCTCGCGTTGCGTACCAGAAAGGAGTCACGGCCTGCCGGGGGTGGGGGGCGGGCGGGGGGACAACACCAAGAGGAGACGCGGAGGCCATCTGCCTGGCAGATTAAAATCTCCCGTTTGCACTCCGCTTAACTCTGTGCACTTCAAACTGTACCTGGAAACCATCTTGATCAGAGATTAGAAGGGTACAATTTATAACCCGCCCTACGTCGCAGGGCTCAGGGTGGTGAATAATATAAAACGGTGCAAAACACAGCGATAATAAAAGCACAAACAGCATAAAAAGAGCAGAACAGCAGTTACAATAGATGGCAACAACCCAACCCCCTTGTATGTCCCCAGGAGGCCGCTAGCAATGAAATTAATTCAGTTCAGATCCAGACCTGGCTGGCCAGATGTAAAAGCCTGGCGGAACAGCTCCGTTTCACAGGCCTGTGGAAACCGTTCAAAAGCCGCAGGGCCCTGATCTCCCCGGGGAGCCTGTTCCACCAGGTGGGGGCCAAAGCCATAAAGGCCCTGGCTCTCATAGTGGACAGCCGGATATCTTTAGGGCCAGGGACCACTAGCAAATTTTCCTCCTACGAGTGGAGGGATCTTAAGGGGCAATATGGAGAGAGGCAGTCCCGCAGGTATGCAGGTCCAAGACCGCTCGCAGCCTTCGAGGGCATTACCCAAACTTTGAACATGATCCGGTACTCAATCGGCAGCCAGTAGAGATGATACAGGACCGGCGTAATCGGGTTACTATACGATGCCCCGGTAATTTCAACGGCACCTGTCGTATTTATTGCAACAGTACCTGCCGTAAGCTATATCCAACACCTCCAGCTTACCTTTCCGTTTCCTCTTTGACGGTGGCGAACTGGGAAGGCTGCCGGTTGGGCCGGCTCTGCTCCGGGACCTTCTCCCCGCCCTCCAGCTCCTGCTCCAGGGAAGAGCTGGTGCTCCCTTCCCGGCTGACATTGCTGCTGCGCCCGGGGCTGTTCTCGGTGGACGCCCGGGGAGACTCCGTGTTCTGCTTCAGGGTCTGCAGCTTGGCCAGCGGGATGATGTCGCAGTTCTGGGGGCGGTGCCACACCGTCCGCTGCGTGGTGGCATTGTAGTAGTAGAAGCGCGAGGTGTTGGAGTCAAAGAGCTCCCACCACTGGTTCTCGTTGGTGCGCTTGATGCGGACGCCGGCGGGCGGGTCCCACACGCACTCCCCCGTGATCAGGTTGGCGTACATGCGCTCCCGGGTGCGAGGCTCTATGATTTCCACCCATTCCAACCTGTGCGGAGGAAAAAGCAGAAACACGCCGTTAGAAAGCGGGGACTTTTCTGGGTCACACGAAGCCGCTCAAAGTAAGGAGTTCTGGAGAGTCCCCAAGTTGGGGACTGGCAAGAAACGGGTCCGGAGGAGGGCAACCAAAATGGTCAAAGGTCTGGAATCCATGCCCTACGAGGAGAGACTCAGGGAGCTGGGGATGTTCAGTTTGGTGAAGAAAAGGTTAAAAGGTGACATGACAGCCATTGTTTAGGTACCCAGAGCAGCAGTGGTGTAGGAGGTTAAGAGCTCGTGTATCTAATCTGGAGGAACCGGGTTTGATTCCCAGCTCTGCCACCCGAGCTGTGGAGGCTTCTATGGGGAATTCAGATTAGCCTGTGCACTCCCACACACGCCAGCTGGGTGACCTTGGGCTAGTCACAGCTTCTCGGAGCTCTCTCAGCCCCACCTACCTCACAGGGTGTTTGTTGTGGGGAGGGAAGGGCAAGGAGATTGCCAGCCCCTTTGAGTCTCCTACAGGAGAGAAAGGGGGGATATAAATCCGAACTCTTCTTCTACCGTGTTTCTCCCAAAATAAGACAGTGTCTTATATTAATTTTTGCTCCCAAAGATGTGCTACGTCTTATTTTCAGGGGATGTCTTATTTTTCCATGAAGAAGAATTCACATTCATTGTTGAACAAAAAAAGAACATTTATTATATACTGTACAGTAGTTGTCATCACAAACCAGTCTGTTTGGGTGGGGCCAGGCGAGGCAGGAGTGGGGAGGGGTTTGGGGGCGCACATGCTTCCAAACAAAAACTTTGCTACCAGTACCTCTTACTTTCGGGGGATGCCTTATATTTAGCCCTTCAGCAAAACCTCTGGTATGTTTTATTGTCAGGGGATGTCTTAATTTCGGTGAAACGGGGTATCGGAAGGGATGCCACGTCAAAGAGGGAGCAAGCTTGTTTTCTGCTGCTCCAGAGACTAGGACCAGGAGCCATGGGTTGAAGGTGCAGGAAAAGAGATTCCACCTAAACATTTCCTGACAGTCAGGGCTGTTCGACAGTGGAATTCACTGCCTCAGAGAGTGGTGGAGTCTCCTTCTTTGGAGGTTTTTAAATAGAGGCTGGATGAACATATATCGGGAGTGCTTTGATTGTGAATTCCTGCATGGCAGGTGGATTGGACTTGATGGCCCTCGGGGTCTCTTCCAACTCTACGACTCTATGATTCAATGAAGAAATACCCTTCAAAAGGTGGTGGTGGAAAGCATCATCAAGCTGCAGCTGACTTATGGTGACCGTGTTGGGTTCTTAAGGCAATTGCCTGCCTCTGCATAACAACCCTGGGCTTCCTCAGTGGTCTCCCATCCAAGGACTAACCAGGGCCGACCCTGCTTAGCTTCTGAGATCTGATGAGATCAGACCAGCCTGGGCCATCCAGATCAGGGGCCCAACACAAAACACTTCGACGTCACTGACAGGCAACCAGTGGTGGGATCCAAACATTTTAGTAACAGGTTCCCATGGTGGTGGGATTCAAACTGTGGCATAGCGCCAATGGGGCTGGGCGGGGCACGACGGGGGCATGGCCGGGCATTCTGGGGCGGGGCGTTCCTGGGCGGGGCTGTGGCAAGGACACAGCCACTGCGCCGGTCCTTGGGAGGGAAACGAATGCACACAGGCGCAGCCTGCCACGCACACCGGTGCACCTCCTGCTAGACTGCTTCAAGTTCTGCGCGCTACTACTGAGAGGAGGGGCGTAACTAAGGCAAAAATCACGGGGCAAAATCACCCATTAGTAACCCCCTCTCAGCACACACAAATAATTAGTGACCTACTCTCGGGAACCTGTGAGAACCTGCTGGATCCCACCTCTGCAGGAAACCCCCAATATTAAGCCTCAGATCTTATGTATGGTGGAGGTCAGAGACCGCGGGCAGCAAGTTGACATCCAAGATCTCAGACACAAAAATGGGATGCGTTATGGGAGACAGCAGCTTCGAGACCCACAAGGGAGGGGGAGAAAGATGCCCCAGCGTTCCCGTCTATCTTCACACTGCTGCGGGGAGGATGTAACTGAGGGCGGGTGGTTTTGAATGGAGAAAGGGCACGGATGGCTTCGCACTCCTCCTACGTAGCAGCTGCTTCGGTTCACAGAGTGGGACTTCGGTTCACAGAAGGAAGGAGCCTTCCTGCTCCAAGCAGAAGGCTCCGGAAGCCAATGGAAGGTCCCTCCGCAAGCTCACAAGATTCAACTCGGCCTTCCTACCAGTGGTGGGATCCAAAAATTTTAGTAACAGGTTCCCATGGTGGTGGGATTCAAACAGTGGCGTAGCGCCAACGGGGATGGGCGTGGCACGACAGGGGCGTGGCCAGGCATTCTGGGGGCGGGGCATTAATAATTTCTCTGTTACTGTAAAAAACTCTTACTGTTAAAAAAAAGTTCCTAATTTCCAGCTGGTATCTTTCTGTCCATAATTTAAACTCATCATAGCAAGTCCTATCGTCTGCTGCCAACAGAAACAACTACTTCTCCTCTAATTGACTGCCTGTCAAATACTTAATATTTTCAAATACTTAATTTTGTTTCTAGAAACCAAAAGAAGGAGACTTTCCTTAAACAAGGAACTTTGCCATATTTCTAAAACATGTTTTTAAAACAGCCCAACCGGGAGAATTATCCCGTTTTCTACCTTCGCTAACCAGCCACATAGGAGACAACAGGACTTTATGATTTTTGGACCTAATGGAATTTCTAACGGAAAAGCAGACCCAATTAGTAACCCCCTCTCGGCACACACAGATAATTAGTAACCCACTCTCGGGAACTGGTGAGAACCTGCTGGATCCCACCTCTGCTTCCTACTCTTAATGCTGACAAAAAGGGTGCCGATTCACATGAGAGACTCATCTGGCCCCAAGCAACCGGGCTTTTAATTTTTACAGACCCCAAGAACGATGACCTTTTGCATTAGACAGGGTCACCTGGTTCAGGTGAGCATTGAGCTCTTTCTGGTTAGTATAATCCCCCTTCCTCACCCTTTGCGCTCCACCGTCAGAGGGCACACCATGGGGCCACCAACATAGGGGTCTGCCCCTGTGAAAAGCTCACTGGCTTGCCTGCTTTAATTTTTTTGCTATAAAGGAACAGGCCTGGTCTTTCATACAGGGGAGAAAGATGTGAAAGACAACGGGGGGGAATATCAACACCATGAAAATCCCCCCCCCCCAAAAAATACTACACTCAGACTTCATAAGAACATAAGAAGAACGTAAGAACATAAGAACTAGCCTGCTGGATCAGACCAGAGTCCATCTAGTCCAGCTCTCTGCTACTCGCAGTGGCCCACCAGGTGCCTTTGGGAGCTCACGTGCAGGAGGTGAAAGCAATGGCCTTCTGCTGCTGTTGCTCCCGATCACCTGGTCTGCTAAGGCATTTGCAATCTCAGATCAAGGAGGATCAAGATTGGTTGCCATAGATCGACTTCTCCTCCATAAATCTGTCCAAGCCCCTTTTTAAGCTATCCAGGTGAGTGGCCATCACCACCTCCTGCGGCAGCATATTCCAAACACCAATCACACGTTGCGTGAAGAAGTGTTTCCTTTTATTAGTCCTAATTCTTCCCCCCAGCATTTTCAATGAATGCCCCCTGGTTCTAGTATTGTGAGAAAGAGAGAAAAATGTCTCTCTGTCAACATTTTCTACCCCATGCATAATTTTATAGACTTCAATCACATCCCCATGGTCATCTGTATGCCAACATCAGTGAATATAGTATCAATCAAGTGTGCAACCCTCTACAATTGGAAAGAAAAATACAAAAAACCTTTAACAGGAATTATGGACGCCAACTGGTCTCACTCCATAAAGAAGAAGAGTTTGGATTTATACCCCACCTTTCTCTCTTGCGAGGAAACCTAAGGTGGCTGACAAGCTCCTTTCCCTTCCTCTCCCCACAACAGACACCTTGTGAGGCAGGTGGGGCTGAGAGAGTTCAGAGAGGAACTGTGACTAGCCCAAGGTCACCCAGCAGGAATGTAGGAGTGCGGAAACACATCTGGTTCACCGGATGAGCCTCTGCCACTCAGGTGGAGGAGTGGGGAATCAAACCCGGTTCTCCAGATTAGAATCCACCTGTTATTTGGCTTTTAGGTGTTTTCCAACACCCCCCCTCTCCTTACAAAGCAAGTCCACTCATTAAATCAAATTAGTGCTGTGGTCCCTTTCCACACCCCCAGTTATCTGGCAAGGTTTCGTTGCAACTTTGCAAAACATCAAACGCTGCGGTAAGATCGAGCAACACCAGCAGCGCCGATCCGCCTCCATCAAAATGCATGCGGAGCATATCTGTGATGGCAACAAGGACGGTCTCCGTCCCATGCCCAGCACGGAAGCCGGACTGGAAGGGATCGAGCGCCTCTCCAGACTGTAGGCTGCCAGCCTGCACACGCCAGTCCAAATGCAGGCAACATGAGCTCACCAGATCCAGGGGCAAGCTTTGGGGTACTGAAGCCCCCACACCAACCCGCTCACAGGCCACTGGTACACCTTGCAAACACTGCCCGCCCTCGCTCTTAGAAAGACGCAGGACAGTCTTTACAGAGGACAAGCTAGGACGGAAGGAGCACACAAGCACCGAAAGGTTCCGTCTTAAATATCAGGACTATTTCCTCCGCAAGCCGGCAGCGGAGCAAGCGTCGCCCTTTCCGTTCCGGCCTCGAATGTCCTCAGGCAAAGACTGAACTTTTAAGATTCCAGTGAGCTATACAGTTAGGGGTGCTGCGGGGTTTCCGGGCTGTATGGCCACGCTCCGGCATTTTCTCCTGATGTTCCGCCTGCATCTGTGGCTGGCATCTTCCAGAGGTCCTCTTCCAGAGGCCAGCCACAGCTGCAGGTGAAACGTCAGGAGAAAATGTGACTGGAACACGACCATACAGCCCGGAAACCCCACAACACCCCAGAGATTCCGGCCGTGAAAGCCTTCGATAATACATTATACAGTTAGAAGAAGAAGAGTTTGGATTTATATCCCCCCTTTCTCTCCTGCAGGAGACTCAAAGGGGCTGACAATCTCCTTACCCTTCCCCCCTCACAACAAACACCCTGTGGGGTGGGTGGGGCTGAGAGAGCTCCAAGAAGCTGTGACTAGCCCAAGGTCACCCAGCTGGCATGTGTGGGAGTGCCCAGGCTAATCTGATTCCCCAGATAAGCCTCCACAGCTCAGGCAGCAGAGCTGGGAATCAAACCCGGTTCCTCCAGATTAGATACATGAGCTCTTAACCTCCTCCGCCACTGCTGTTAGGGGTGGACAGGAGGGCAGAAGCTACCATCAGCAAAAAGCAAGCACACGTTTGGACAACCAACTCATTCCCCTTAACCATCTGAAAGTCTCTCTGTGAAGCCAGGTGATATCTCCAAATTGAAGGCTGAGGGTGGGCAAGGGGGGGAGACCGAAGATTTGCAGCTCTCGGGTTGAGAGGCGTTGGATTCCCAGCAGGAGGACCTGCAAATGCACGCAACCCCAGGTATTCAGCCCCTCTGCTAGACAGACACCCGAACGCCCTTCCAGCAACTGTGCTGAGTCTTTATAAGCTGCTCCGCTGACAGCCGTGGATTTCGACCTCTGTCCCTCTGACTCATTCTGCACCTATCGAAGGCCAGAATGCGCCACGGCTACGGCACGCGCAGTACTACCTTGGCTATCTTGTCCAGGGGGAGAGTCACGGCCAGGACGTCCAGCCTTCTCCATTCGGCTCCAGTTCCGAACTCCACAAAGGGACACTTTTCCCTCCGTCAATTAAGCCCGGGGATTCCGCAGCATGTGCGGCCAACCACCTGCCGCTGAGCCAGATGCGCCCCTCGGTCTCCGGGGCTTTAGCAGGCAGCTTCCGGCTAGCAGGCAACGGCCCGGCGGGCGCAGCTGCCCGAGGAAACCGGCTGGCCTTGCAGAAATCCAACTCTGGCATGCCGCTGAAACAGGCTCCAGGTGGGAAGGGGGTGGGTTTGCGTCAGAAAGCTTTGCCGAGCCAATCCTCTACAAGTGGAGGGGGGGGGGGGGCACAGCCATAATTGGAACGCCTCCGCAGTTGCCCATCGCTGAGCTGCTGAATAAAGGGAGGGTGGGGGGCAGATCTTAAAAGGAAGCGATTTGAACCACCCAGGGAAAGGCCTGCTGCGAGCCACTGATTTAGATTTAAAATAGCTAGTTTTGCAATCTCTCGATCTGAGTCCAGTAGCACTTTAGGGGAAACAATATTTTCAGGGTATGAGCTTTTGAAGATGAAGAGTTTGGATTTATATCCCCCCAGTTTCTCTCCTGTAAGGAGACTCAAAGGGACTTACAATCTCCTTTCCCTTCCCCCCCCCCCACAACAAACACCCTGTGAGGTGGGTGGGGCTGAGAGAGCTCCAAAGAACTGTGACTGGCCCAAGGTCACCCAGCTGGCGTGTGTTGGAGTGCACAAGCTAATCTGGTTCCCCAGATAAGCCTCCACAGCTCAGGCGGCAAAGCTGGGAATCAAACCCGATTCCTGCAGATTAGATACACGAGCTCTTAACCTCCTACGCCACTGCTGCTCCAGTGTCCCCGCCCCCCACCCCAAAAGGAATAAGACACCTCTGCTATCTGGTTGACAGAACTGGTTTGAAATCATAAAGGTGTTACACGCAGTAGGTGCCACACGTGGCCACATTTCTCATGCTCGACCTTCGAGTGCTGCATGCCTGAAACACGGAACTACTGTCACGGATGCAACTTCCTTCCCCGTGGGTTCTTTCTATGGCAGTGGTGGCGAACCTATGGCACGGGTGCCAGAGGTGGCACTCAAAGCCCTCTCTGTGGGCACGTGCAAACAGAGTGCCCCCCCCCCACACACACACATCCAGGCTGGCCTGGGCCGCTGGGCTCAATTATTAGCATTAAACCTAAGTCCTAGTTTTGGGGAAGCAGTGCAGGTAACCCTGTTAAGCGCTGTTAAACCCCACTGATTTTCTTGCCAAGAACTAAAGCGCGATCCTTTACCTGGGAGTAAGCTCGGTTGCTGGCAATGGGGCTTGCTTCTGAGCAAACCCTCCTAGGGTAGTGATTCACCCATTGGAAGAGCTGCACAGTTGCTTCAGAGCAAAGCCACCGATTACCACCAAACTTACTCCTGAGTAACGCATGCCTCAGAGCCAACTGTTTTTTCTAAACTAAAACCTCAGTATTCAGGTTAAATTGCCGTGTCGGCACTTTGCGATAAATAAGTGGGTTTCGGGTTGCAGTTTGGGTACTCGGTCTCGAAAAGGTTCGCCATCACTGTTCTATGGTAACATTTAAGGGCCGGCAGCCAAGTAAATGCTCCCACCCAGATAGCCCGGGTTAGTCTAATAACGTCACATCTGAGAAGCTGGGTAGGGCCAGCCCTATTTCATACTTGTAGGGGAGACCACCAAGGAATACCTCTGTTAGCCTCCTGAAGCCCTTGAGGGGTCGCCAGAAATTGGCTGTAACGTGACGGACGCTTTGCACCAGCAACATCACAGACCATACGTGTCTCTCTCACAAAATCACTGGGACCTGCTCACAATTGCATGTCTCAAACACTGAATCAATAAACGGACTCTGTACTGTTGAAGGTTTTCACGGCCGGATTCAACGGGTTGTGGTGGGTTTTCCGGGCTGCGTGGCCGTGGTCTGGTGGATCTTGTTCCTAACGTTTCGCCTGCATCTGTGGCTGGCATCTTCAGAAGTGTATCACAGAGGGAAGTCTGTTACGCACTGTGTCCCGACCACGGCCACGCAGCCCGGAAAACCCACCACAACCGGACTCTGTATTGTCGAAGGTTCTCACGGACGGACTCAACTGGTTGTCCAATAAATAATCAACAATACAGAGTCCAGTTGCTGTGGGCTTTCTGGGCTGCGTGGCCGTAGTCTGGTTGAAGTTTTTCCTAAGAAAAAGATCTACCAGACCACAGCCACACAGTCCGGAAAGCCCACAGCAACTAGACTCTGTATTGTTGATCAACTGCGTTTACTGGAAGGCAGCAAAGCACCCAGCCTGTTAAATCCAGTTCTGGAAAACCTAGTTTTTGCTATCCCCTTTATTCAGAAATAATCCCCCCTCCTGTTTGTGAGTAACAGTTACTCTGAAGCGTCGGGGGTAAGCTTAGTTATCAGGGGTAAGCCTAGTTATCTAGAAGTGTTGAGGGTAAGCCTAGTTATCTACATAGCGTGTGAAGCCATAAAGAAGAGATCAAGGGAAGAATGCCCCATCGCAGCAGGGGTAACCTATAGCAGGCTGGCTACATATATCTTGTAGTGATTACATTGAGGGAGGAATGCATTTCAATCAACTGGGTGTAAATCCTGACACTCCCGATGCAGCAGCTGGGCAAGAGAAACAGGTGCCACCGCCCGTGCTTGGCGGTCTTGGACTTTTAAACCCGAGTACCGTGGGACAGAGCCACCGCGGGACGTCTCAAGCAAACCTAAGTGCCCACTTTGATTTCTGCATCAGATTATCTGACACCATGCATAGCTCTGCCACATGAGAAGAGAAGAGAATCTGTGTTTACCTTTGGATCAGGGGTGTCCAACTCTGGC
>NW_025950309.1:0-10019 GCF_021028975.2 Sphaerodactylus townsendi | reverse complement strand
TCTACCCCATGCATAATTTTATAGACTTCAATCCTATCCCCCCTCAGACGTCTCCTCTCCAAACTAAAGAGTCCCAAACGCTGCAGCCTTTCCTCATAAGGAAGGTGCTCCAGTCCCTCAATCATCCTCGTTGCCCTTCTCTGCACTTTTTCTATCTCTTCAATATCCTTTTTGAGATGTGGTGACCAGAACTGAACACAGTACTCCAAGTGTGGTCGCACCACAGCTTTATATAAGGGCATGACAATCTTTGCAGTTTTATTATCAATTCCTTTCCTGATTATCCCCAGCATAGAGTTTGCCTTTTTCACAGCTGCCATACATTGAGTTGACATTCCCATGGAACTATCAATTAAGACGCCCAAATCCCTTTCCTGGTCTGTGACTGATAGCACTGACCCCTGTAGCGTGTATGTGAAGTTTGGATTTTTTGCCCCTATGTGCATCACTTTGCATTTTGCTACATTGAACTGCATTTGCCATTTCTTAGCCCACTCACCTAATTTATCAAGGTCCGCTTGGAGCTCCTCGCAATCCTTTGTGGTTCTCACCACCCTACATAATTTGGTATCATCTGCAAACTTGGCCACCACGCTACCCACCCCTACTTCCAGGTCATTTATGAATAGGTTAAAGAGCACTGGTCCCAATACGGATCCTTGGGGGACACCACTCCCCACATCTCTCCATTGTGAGAATTTCCCATTTACACCCACTCTTTGCTTCCTGTTTCTCAACCAGTTTTTAATCCATAGGAGGACTTCCCCTCTTATTCCTTCATTGCTGAGTTTTCTCAATAGTCTCTGGTGAGGAACTTTGTCAAAAGCCTTTTGGAAATCCAAGTAGACAATGTCCACTGGTTCCCCCTTATCCACATGCCTATTTACATCCTCAAAGAACTCTAGTAAGTTTGTAAGACAGGATTTGCCTCTGCAAAAGCCATGCTGACTCTTTCTCAGCAGGTCTTGCTTTTGTACATGTTTTATAATTTTATCTTTAATGACAGATTCTACTAATTTACCAGGAACAGATGTCAAACTGACTGGCCTGTAATTTCCCGGGTCCCCCCTAGATCCTTTCTTAAAGATTGGTGTGACATTGGCCATCTTCCAGTCTTCAGGGATGGAGCCTGATTTCAAGGATAAGTTGACTCTGGTCTGATCCAACTGGCTTGTTCTTATGTTCTTATGTTCTTACGGCGTGCAGTGGGACCAGAAGTGCGTCGGGGCAAGAGATCCCAATGCGCTTCCTCTTTGCTGTGCACTGAGAGAGGGGTTGGGTTGGGGCAAAAGATCTCGCCCTGACGCGCTTCTGCTTTACGGCGCGCTGAGAGAGGAATTATGTCAAGGCAAGGTTTCTTGTCCCGATGCGCTTCCTCTTGCCCCACGCGTCTTTCTTGCTTTCCGCAGGGAAAGCGAGAGCACTTCTGGTGCGACTTTTTGCGCCAGAGCCGGGCAAGGGAGGGGAACAGCACTTTAATAGAACAGTATTTGTGCCAAAATATAATTTTGCTTTCAAACAGTTGGGGGGAGCAGAGCTAGTAGGACCGAGGTGGAGCATTCTACACAAAGAAGATCTGGCATTCTTTGCTCTGTGGTGGAGGAATATACAATCTACTAACATCTTTATGTGAAACAGAGTATAGCTGTTCTACTGCAGATCAACATGGCTTGCCTCTGAGCCAAAGGAATGTGGGGTTTGCCCTATTCTGGTCCTATTATTATTATTATTATTATTATTATTATTATTATTATTATTATTATACACATAACAACACAGCACAAGTGTCTGGAATTCATCTCTGAATATCGAGTCCTTCCCAAGGACCTAGGATATTAGAGGTATTTGCGTAGAATATGTGCAGTTCCTAGAAGTGCTGCTTTCTGCAGCAGGTGGACGGATGTTCTGTCCAAGTTTAGGCTTTCCAGATGTTTTTCAAGATTTCTTGGGATTCCTCCTAGAGCACCGACTACTAGTGGGATTACTGTTGTTCTTTTTTGCCACAATCGTTCAACTTCAATTTGCAGGTCCTTGTGTTTTGTGATCTTTTCCAGCTCTTTGTCCTCTACCCTGCTGTCAACTGGCACAGCAACATCTATGATCCAAACATGTTTTTTCTTTATCACTGTTATGTCTGGGGTGTTGTGTGCCAGGTGTCTGTCTGTCTGTCTTCTAAAGTCCCCGAGTATTTTTGCCTCTTCATTTTCTGTGGTCTTCTCTGGCTTGTGCTCGTACCAGGTCTTGCTACAGGGCAGGCCGTACTTTTTGCAAAGGTTCCAGTGCACCATTGCTGCTAGCCTATTGTGACGTTCGAGATAGTCAGTTTGGGCTATTTTCTTACAACAGCAGATGATGTGCTCCACGGTTTCATCACCCTCTTTGCAGAGATGGCACTTTGGGTCATTGTAGGACTTTTCGATTCGTGTCTTTATTGCAATTTTCCGTAATGCTTGCTCCTGGGCAGCAAAAATCAGGCCTTCAGTTTCCTTCTTTAGAGTTCCCCTTCTGAGCCACTCCCATGTTTGCTTGCTGTCAACCTTCCCTTCAATGTTCTTAAAGTACTGCCCATGGAGTGGCTTGTTTAGCTGTAGTCGACCCACGCGGTCAGCGTAAGAACGAGACGAGACGCGGAGATAACATCTGGTGGAGATCGCCAGCAGCGGGAGACCGGAGGTCCGTGTTCCTAGCGAGTCTCCCGTCTGCCGGTTCCTGGCACCTTTTATTGTTACTCTATCGGGGGCGTGTAGGAGGGAGGACCGGGGGGAGTTCCGGGAGAACGGGAGGCGGGAGGTCGGGAGATCATCATGTGATGCATGATCTCATCTGGCTACGTGCGGAGAGGAGCGTACGCGTCTGAGCCTAATCCTCACCTGGGAGTAGAACCCATTGTCCCTAAGCCCGGTGATTAGACCAAGACAGTTCATGATCCCGTGACTCATGGGGAGGATGAGGAGTGGGAGTCGCGGTACGCGACCCGGCAAAGGCCAGCGAGGTCCGTTAGCGTCCCCAGCGTTCTACCGCAGGCGCTGCTGGGTCGGCAGTGCACTACTACATTAGCCACTGCTCTTTTCGTGTTTTAAACTGTTGGACTCTATACTCTTTTGATTCTTTGGCTTTCAGCATCTCAGCCTTGTGGACTTCTTTCAATGCTGGCTCTTGACTTTCTTGGATGTATTCTTTCAGGCCTCTTTTCTCTTCCACTACTGATTGCTTGACCTGGAGCAGTCCTCTTCCTCCTTCTGACCTTGCTAGGTAGAGTCTGTCTACATCACTTATTATTATTATTATTATTATTATTATTATTATTATTATTATTATTATTATTATTATTATTATTATTATTATTATTATTATTATTAATTCGATTTGATAAACCGCCCTCAGGGCGGTGTACAACAACAAACAACAATAAAACAAATCGAATAGCCCCAGTTAAAATAATACAAAACCTTCAAACTATCATAGCAGTAACCGTCGGTAAGTGATTAATAATAAGAGACGTCTGGTATCAGACCCCAGTGGTCAAACCCTGGGAGGGAGGGGGTCGGCAGATGGTCAAATATATAGCCAGTGCGCAGGGCAGCAAGATTATTTCTACTTCCTTGTTAACATTTACTGCCCACTTTGCTGCTGGCGCAAAAATAGTACCCAAAGCCAGAAACAAAATAAGTCAGAAATAATAGTTTATAGAACAAACTTAATAAAATGCAAAACTGTACAAAACAACAAAATACCCCAAAGCCAAAGCGTCTTCTTGCATAAGCAATGTTTTTCCGCACCCCTTGAAACTAGCCACAGATTTTAAGACTGGAGGCTTTTTTTGAGAAAGTGGATTTTCAATACCGAAAAGTAAACAAACAAGCACAATCCTCTCAGGTAACTCCAAAAGCTAGGAAAGTGTCTCATAAATTATCGGGGTTTGCTGATGAGTTGTAGGTGCTTTTGGAAAATCCCTAGAAGGGAGCTGAATTTTTAATGTCAAAACTGAAAGAATTTGGTGCATTGGCAAGATTTCAAATTAATAAACAGGACACAAAAGTTTTAACAGAAAATATGAAATTACAAGATCAAATAGAATTGATGAGGAAAACAGGTAAGGCTGAAAAAGGTAAAATATCTGGGTGTTAGGCTGACAAATATGAATTGTATGTTGTTTCATGGAATAAAGTTAAAAGATCTGTCAAAGTGGAATAAACTCCAGTTCTTGTTGCTGGGGAGAATTTTTGAGATTACGATGAATGTACCACCAAGCTCCTTTGAAGGGTGGCTATTTGGTCCCATCTCCTAACTCCACCCTCCTCAGGCTCCGCCTCCAAATTTAGTTCTAACTGCTTTTAAACTTGACTTATGCTCTAAAGACCACCATATAATAATATGGACGTCACGAATATTCCGGTCTCCAGCTACCCTTGGCACCTCACTTTGACTGACTGACTAGAACTAAAACAGGGGATTGCTTGGTAAAGAAAGGAAGACTGCCTATTGGGAAAATGTCTTCAAGGGACAGGGGCTAACTAAAATTCCTCCCTTAGAAGACTTAACAATAAAGTAAAACCATGCTAACTATGGGGAAGCTAAAGCTTAAAGGGGAACGCAAAAACAGAAAAGTGGGTTACTTTTCCCTGACTGCAGCCCACTGTACATTTGCTGTGTGGAAAGGGCCTAAAAATGACATCAGAATTTTATGTCTTGGAAAATAAAACCACAAAGCAAGCCCCTTTGCGGAATTCCAACTGCCCCACAGGGCAAGATGCTCAGAGATTTATCTGAGCTGTAAATTACGTCGTGGTTTTTTATCTTTCTCTGGCAGTTCCTGAGACCCTGTGGTGCGTCTCTTTTTCTCCCCCAAATCCTCTCATTTCTAATCCACCTTCACTGGGAGTGTTTGGCTTGGAACGAAATCCATTCAGCTTATCAGCGTTAAGTTCTCCCAGGAGGCAGGAAGGTATCTCAAGCTCCAGTTACACCTGATTTCTTCCCTTCCCCTTTTGCCCCTCTGTCAGTTGCCGTGACGAAAGAATTATCCTGTAACCACTTCAGCTGGTTCCCAAAGCTAACTCTCATTTCCTTTCGCATCCGATAAAAAAGAAACCTCTCCGTGCCCTCGGAGAGCGCCACCGTACGTCAAAGGGAATTGCCAAAGCACTAAACTGATAGAAATGTGCTAATACCCTGAATATATAAGACTGGATTGATTGGATCTGTTTTACTGACCCTGGAACACCTTCCACCTACACACGGAGCCTGATGCCAACAGCCCCACACTACCCAGATCAAATACATTACGCACACAGAGTACAATTGGATTTGAGTCCAGTAGCTCCCTAGAGAGCAACATGAGTTTTAAGGTAGAAGCATTTGTGACTCTGGCCTCCGGGCTTGAGGGCGCGAAAGCTTATACTGTAGAGGACCTCTTGTTTACATCTCAAAAGGTGCACTTCGAATGATGGTGGGGAACCTATGGCAAACAGGTGCCAGAGGTGGCACTCAGGGGACCTCTCTGGCCGAAAGACGCAGCGCAGCCCACACACACATCTAGGCTGGCCTGGGCCGCTGGGCTCAATTATTAGCATTAAACGTGAGACCTAGTTTTGGGGAAGCAGTGTAGGGAACCCTGTTAAGGCGGCTATTTAGAGCTCACACAGTTTTCATGCGAAGAACTAAAGCGCGATCCTTTACCTGGGAGGAAGCTCGGTTGCTGGCAATGGGGCTTGCTTCTGAGTAACCCTCCTAGGGTCGTGATTCACTCGTTGGAAGAGTTGCACGGTTGCTTCGAAGCAAAGCCACCGACTACCACCAAGCTTACTCCCAAGTAACGCGCACCTCGGAGCCAACAGTTTTTTTCTTAATTAAAACCTCAGAATTCAGGTTCAATAGCTGTGTTGGCACTTTGCGATAAATAAGTGGGTTTGGGGTTGCAGTTGGGCACTCGGCCTCGAAAAGGTTTGCCATCACTGACCTCGACTCGAGAAGAAGGGTTTGGATTCATACCCCACCTTTCCATCCTGTAAGGAGTCTCGAAGGGGCTTACAAACTCCTTCCCTTTCCTCTCCCCACAACAGACACCATGTGAGGTCGGTGGGGCTGAGAGAGGTCGGAGAGAACTGTGACGGGTCCAAGGTCACCCAGCAAGTTTTATGGAGAGGAGCAGGGAAACAAATCCAGTTCACCGGATAAGAGTCCGCCATTCCTGTTGAGGAGAGGGGTTCTCCGGGGCTCATTCCGCACGTGCAGAATAATGCACTTTCAAACTGCTTTCAATGCTCTTTGAAGCTGTGCGGAATGGCAAAATCCACTTGCAAATGGAACCTCTTTCTGTGGGTTCTGTGGGGCGGAACTTGGAATGAGTTTGCAACAACAAATTTTTATAAACAAAATGGTTTACTTTCTTAACACATAACATTAAACATCAACATTTAACATCACACTTCAAGGTCCTGTTCAGGTTGCATTTTCAAGTCCTTATATTTACAGTCTCCTGATACTGCCAAGACCAGTTCTTCGTTGCAAGTGGGTTGGCTCCTGAAGACTCCAAGGGCTTGGTGAACAGGATTCAACACGATGAAGGTTTCCAGGAGAACTCTCACCCATTACAACCACAAAAAGAAACCCTGAAACAATAAACTCCAACCTTTACAACATAGCAAAAATAAACAACTCCCTTCCCAGTAGTTCCCAACAACATTGCAGTTACCTTAACAAGGTGTTAAGGGCTTATACAACCAAGGTCCGAGTTTGGTAGCCTTGACTCCTCCAACTACATGAGCTCTGCAGCCTCTTGCTGCTTTGAGTCTCCACCCCTTACTGGGTCAACCCATTCTGAGCATGGGGGTTACACAAACAGTTGTGAAAGTGGTTTGAAAACGCATTATTTTGCGGGTGCGGAAGGACCCCGGATTACATGCTCTTAATCACTGTTCTACTGCAGACCAATATGGCGACCCTCTGCTGAGGTCCTTCCCCAAACCCCGTCCTCTGAAACTCCACACAAAAGATCTTCAGGAATGTCCCAACCTAGAGCTGGCAACCTTAAGGATAAACTGGTTGGTCATCAACGTATGACATGCTGGACTAGATGGACCACTGGTCTGATCCAACAAGGCTCTTCCCTTATTCTTATGTTTTTTTTCTCTGATTCAGATCAGGCCTGTATTATGTAGTCAATTTTCTCCTCTTCCCTCCCTCCAAAAAATGTTTCCCTGAATTCATCCAGTGGCGTAGTGGCTAAGAGCAGTGGCTAAGAGCAGGTGCACTCTGATCTGGAGGAACCGGGTTTGATTCCCAGCTCTGCCGCCTGAGCTGTGGAGGCTTATCTGGCGAATTCAGATTAGCCTGGGCACTCCCACACACGCCAGCTGGGTGACCTTGAGCTAGTCACAGCTTCTCGGAGCTCTCTCAGCCCCACCCACCTCACAGGGTGTTTGTTGTGAGGGGGGAAGGTTGTGAGGGGGGGAAGATTGTGGCAACCTATGGGAGTCAAATCAATTGTTTGCCCATTTCCTCGCCCCCTATCCCTTGTTCTGTGTTAGGTGCCACTCTAACAAACTCTGTGTTTTATAGTGGAGTGTTGATACTGTATGCTGTTGTGATGCCTGGGCTCTGTTGGTGGGTTTTCAGTTTGGTCTGTGGAGAGGTGTATGGGAATGGCACTTTTGATGAGTCCATTTGGACTAAACTATTGATAAGGCTCTGAATGGCTGCTGTATCTATCTGTCTCTTATGGACAATTGTTTTATTGTATTTTGGAATGCCAATAAAGGCTTGTCTATATAAATAAATAAATATAGATGCAGAAGGTCTTAAATTGTGGGCAGATCTGCTAGGTGGTTTTTTTTCCTTTCGGTTTTGTTTTTAGAAAAACCTTCAGAGCAGATAAGGAAGTTATGGAGCAATGAAATTGACTCCGTGATTTGTTCTTCCCAAGAGAAGAGGCTGAAAACGCATTGACCTCAGACCCGCTCTGCTATTGCGCCGGCAGGAAAAACCCGTGGGATGCTGTTGTCTAAAGAGCAATTTATGGGGGAAAAGAGACCAAACTTTGTGACTCGAGACTTGGCGGAAGATATATGTCCTGCAGCATTCCAGGACTTATTTGTTACGAGATAGAAATATCAAAATGATGTTCTACGAACATGGCCTTTGATTTCCCGTTCCTGGCTGAAAATAAGGCTCAAGCTAGACATCTTGGTATGCAGGGTTGCCAACTCCTTGAGAAATTCCTGGAGATTTGTGGGTGGAACCTCAAGAGGGTAGGGTTTGGAGAGAAGAGAGACTTCAGTGAGGTATAATGCAAGTGTGTCCACCCTCCAAAGGAGCTATTTTCTCCAGGAGAAGTGATCCCTGTCGCTTGGAGATCAGTTATACAACCGACAGATCTCCAGGCCTCTCCTGGAGGTTGGCATCAATACTGGGTCAGGCTGAGAGGTTGGAAGAAGAAGAAGAAGAAGAAGAAGAAGAAGAAGAAGAAGAAGAAGAAGAAGAAGAAGAAGAAGAAGAAGAAGAGGAGGAGGAGGAGGAGGAGGAGGAGTTTGGATTTATATCGCCCTTTCTCTCCTGCAGGAGACTCAAAGGGGCTTACAATCTCCTTGCCCTTCCCCCCTCACAACAAAAAAACTTGTGAGGTAGGTGGGGCTGAGAGAGCTCCCAGAAGCTGTGACTAGCCCAAGGTCACCCAGCTGGCGTGTGCGGGAGTGCCCAGGCTAATCTGAATTCCACAGCTAAGCCTCCACAGCTCAGGCGGCAGAGCGGGGAATCAAACCCGCTTCCTCCAGATTAGATACACGAGCTCTTAACCTCCTACGCCACTGCTGCTCTCCACTTAAGAACATAAGAACATAAGAACAAGCCAGCTGGATCAGACCAGAGTCCATCTAGTCAAGCTCTCTGCTACTCGCAGTGGCCCACCAGGTGCCATTGGGAGCTCACGTGCAGGAGGTGAAAGCAATGGCCTTCTGCTGCTGCTGCTGCTGCTCCTGAGCACCTGGTCTGTTGAGGCATTTGCAATCTGAGATCAAGGAGGATCAAGATTGGTAGCCATAAATTGACTTCTCCTCCATAAATCTGTCCAAGCCCTTTTTAAAGCTATCCAGGTTAGTGGCCATCACCACCTCCTGTGGCAGCATATTCCAAACACCAATCACACGTTGCGTGAAGAAGTGTTTCCTTTTATTAGTCCTAATTCTTCCCCCCAGCATTTTCAATGGATGTCCCCTGGTTCTAGGATTGTGAGAAAGAGAGAAAAATTTCTCTCTGTCCACATTTTCTACCCCATGCACAATTTTATAGACATCAATCATATCCCCCCTCAGACGTCTCCTCTCCAAACTAAAGAGTCCCAAATGCTGTAGCCTCTCCTCATAAGGAAGGTGCTCCAATTAGGCTCCTGTTCTGCCTGAATAACCTGTGCCTCTAACTCTGAGGGGGAGGGAGGGGAGAATGGCCAAAAATGAGCCCCCATGTGACCTTTAAAAGTGTTGCCTGGGTCATTAGACCCTCCCCTCTCCCCTCCCAAGATACGCCTCTGTAAAGGGGGAAATGCATGTTTTAAAGGACACATCTTCACTCCTTCAAAATGGTAAGAAAGGAAGGAGCCCAGTTTTGAAAACTCCGTGACAAAACCCCCTGACCTCTCTAAAGCCCATTCCGCACATGCAGAATAATGTACTTCCAATCCACTTTTAAGGCACTTTGCAGCTGGATTTTACTGTGTGGAAGAGCAAAATCCATTTGCAAACAATGGTGAAAGTGGATTGAAAGTGCATTATTCTGCATGTGTGGCTAAGGAGCAGCAGTGGCGTAGGAGGTTAAGAGCTCGTGTATCTAATCTGGAGGAACCGGGTTTGATTCCCAGCTCTGCCTCCTGAGCTGTGGAGGCTTATCTGGGGAATTCAGATTAGCCTGGGCACTCCCACACATGCCAGCTGGGTGACCTTGGGCTAGTCACAGCTTCTGGGAGCTCTCTCAGCCCCACCTACCTCACAGGGTGTTTGTTGTGAGGGGGGAAGGGCAAGGAGATTGTC
>NW_025950308.1:0-10019 GCF_021028975.2 Sphaerodactylus townsendi | reverse complement strand
AGAAATGGCAAATGCAGTTCAATGTAGCAAAATGCAAAGTGATGCACATAGGGGCAAAAAATCCAAACTTCACATACACGCTACAGGGGTCAGTGCTATCAGTCACAGACCAGGAAAGGGATTTGGGCGTCTTAGTTGATAGTTCCATGGGAATGTCAACTCAATGTATGGCAGCTGTGAAAAAGGCAAACTCTATGCTGGGGATAATCAGGAAAGGAATTGATAATAAAACTGCAAAGATTGTCATGCCCTTATATAAAGCCATGGTGCGACCACGCTTGGAGTACTGTGTTCAGTTCTGGTCACCACATCTCAAAAAGGATATTGAAGAGATAGACAAAGTGCAGAGAAGGGCAACGAGGATGATTGAGGGACTGGAGCACCTTCCTTATGAGGAAAGGCTGCAGCGTTTGGGACTCTTTAGTTTGGAGAGGAGACGTTTGAGGGGGGATATGATTGAAGTCTATAAAATTATGCATGGGGTAGAAAATGTTGACAGAGAGAAATTTTTCTCTCTTTCTCACAATACTAGAACCAGGGGGCATTCATTGAAAATGCTGGGGGGAAGAATTAGAACTAATAAAAGGAAACACTTCTTCACGCAACGTGTGATTGGTGTTTGGAATATGCTGCCACAGGAGGTGGTGATGGCCACTAACCTGGATAGCTTTAAAAGGGGCTTGGACAGATTTATGGAGGAGAAGTCAATTTATGGCTACCAATCTTGATCCTCTTTGATCTGAGATTGCAAATGCCTTAACAGTCCAGGTGCTCGGGAGCAACAGGCCATTGCTTTCACATCCTACATGTGAACTCCCAAAGGCACCTGGTGGGCCACTGCGAGTAGCAGAGAGCTGGACTAGATGGACTCTGGTCTGATCCAGCTGGCTTGTTCTTATGTTCTTATGTTCTTATGACTGGGATTGAAGAAATCTGAAATGAAGCTGAAATAAAGCATAAGTATTAACATGACATGTTAACCTATTCAGAAATTACACAGTGGGATCATATATATATAGCAACAGGTAGTATATACTATACATAGTAATGTATTTCACATTCCCTATCCCTTTACTAAAGCATCTTTCTAAGCCATTTCATTGGCTGAACAACAGCCCGGAAACCACACAGCACCCATTTCATTATAGTATAGCCCATTGGTACCCAACCTTTTTGAGCCTGCGGGTGCATTTGGAATTCTGGCATGTCATGGCGGGTGCAAGAATAAAATGGCAGCCACAAGGAGGCGAAGCCAGCAACAAAATGATTGCTCCAGCTGAAGTTCAGAAACACAGTGTAGATCCTTGTACTGTGGCGGCATCAACATTAAAACACACATGCACAGTTAAGGAGAATTCTTGTTAGGCAAAAGATGTACCTTGCCCCAACCATTCATGAAAACAATTGGTGGGAACCAGAAAAGATGCTGCCAGGCACCTTGGTGCCTGCGGGTAGCATGTTGGGGACCTCGATATAGCCTTAGTACATACCAAATGATTAATTTTTGCCTCGTTTGTGGCATGCTTGAAAGAGTGGAAGCCTTCCTGACCTCGTTAGGCAGCAGGCTGTTCCATACATTGGGGCCACAACCAGGGGCAGAGCAAGAGGGAACTGCGCCCAGGGCAGACACAAACCCTGCGCTCCTGCTGTGGCAGCGCCCGCCCCTCCATACCCCCTCCACGCCCTGGCCTGGCCCTGGTCC
Organism: Sphaerodactylus townsendi; assembly: GCF_021028975.2. NCBI lineage: Eukaryota > Metazoa > Chordata > Lepidosauria > Squamata > Sphaerodactylidae > Sphaerodactylus > Sphaerodactylus townsendi. The sequence goes on along the minus strand of NW_025950308.1, from coordinate 8,317 downwards.
CGCCGCAGCGCCACCCAGGGCGTCGTGCGCCCCGTTGGTGCTATGCCATTGGCCACAACAGATGATACATACGTACAGACAGTTGTTGATTTTGCCAATTTGCAGAAGGCCCTGCTCAGATGAGTAAGACTGTTGTGGTGAACAATAGGAGGAGAAGTGGTCCTGCAGCTATGAGGGTCCCAACTACGTATATATAGTGATCCTTTACTGCTCTGCTAAGAGGTTTATGAGGAGATTGGAGATTCACTGGCCATACTCCTGAGAGCTCTGCATGCTTCACTTACAGGACTTTGTTCTGTTGGAGTAGGTCCTATTGGAATAATTATAGTTATTGTGTTTACGATATGGGCTCTGATAAACTTTTACTGAGGAATGCATCTCAAACGAGATGATCAAAAGCTTCTAATCTTTGTTCACACTTAGGTGTAAATACTGTTGAATTAATTGACTTTTTTCAAGTAAGCATGATTGTGATCAGGCCCATGGTGTCTCCGTACACAGGATTTTCAAATTGCTGTTGGATGAACTGTATTTCCACATTCTGTTTGAAAATATTGATTCATAATTTTGGTCCTGCAATAACTGTCATGATCATTTCCAGTACATTTTCCGCTAAACATTTCTGAGGTAGGGTTCGTTGGCTTGTATAATGTTCACCATTCTCCAAGGTTTAATTTTCTTTTTTTCTGCAAAAAATGTGGACATATTTGCACAATCTAAACTAACAGTACTTTCTGAATTATGCATGCAGGAATTCTGGAGCTATTACAACCTATTGTGTTAAATGCTTTATTTAGACAAGTAATTTCAAATCCAAGAGGTTATTAGAAAATCCATTACAGAAAGGGGTAGAGCATTTTAAACATTGCTGTTCCTTTTAAACATTGGTTAGAATGAGGATTACCTTTTTCACATGTTCTCGGCTAATCTCTTAGAATTACACTGTAGTTCTAAACAGAGTTATAGCCTTCTAAATGCATTGAAATCAGGGAGCTTAAAAGGATGCAACTCTGCTTGGAACTGATCTGCTAGTCAATTCTCTGGAATACCAAGAAGGATCTCTAGTTTCCAGTAGTGGACTACAGAATAGTTTGGGAAATATCCAGTTATAAAAATATGCATTGAATCGTATGGATAGGTAGCTACTCGGATGTGGCGCTTTCTCCAGTGCAAGGCTCCGTTCCTTTGTGCAAGAGATTTTGTTACTAACTTTCCCCTGAAAGATCCTACAGAAGGCAAACTGAGACCCAGGTCTATTAGACAACACAGGTGCTCTGAAAGTATCCCTAACTTCCTTCATGTAAGTAGGTGGAAGTTGCCTATTCATACGAAGTTTCAGGTGAGATTCTAGTAACCAGATTCTAGTAAACAGGGGAGATATCATGTAGTTTCCAGCTATTGACTTCAAAAGACCAGACTGCTGGATGGGACCATGGAGTAAAAACCAGGACAAATCAAGCTTGGCAGAACTTAGAATCATCAAATCTTAGAGCTGGAGGGAGCCATGGGCCATCTAGTCCTACTCCCTGCAGGATCAGCCTAGAAGAGCATCCCTGCCAAGTGTTTATCCAGCTACTCCTTGAGACTGCCAGAGAGGGGGAGCTCTCCCCCTCTCTAGGTAGCTGATTCCACACTTTCAAAACTCTTATTGCAAAAAATGTTTTCCCTAATATCCAGTCGGAACCTTTCTGCTCGTAACTTATACCCATTATTGCGAGTCCTAACCTCTGCTGCCAAGAGGAACAGCTCCCTGCCCTCCTCTCACTGAGTGCCTTTTAAAAAGGTTAAAGAGAGCAATCATATCTTCCCTCAGTCTCTTCTCCATACTAAAACTTTCCTCATAGGGTTTGGTCTCCAGGCCCCTGATCATCCTCCTCACCCTCCTCTGCTCCTGCTCCATCCTGTCTACATATTTTCGAAGTGAGATCTCCAGAACTGCACACAGTATTCCAGGTGTGAGCTTACCAGGGCAGTGTACAAAGGACTATGACCTCTTGCAATTTGGATGTTATGCCTCTGCTGCTGTTACATCACAATCATAAGAACATAAGAGCCTGCTGATCAGACCAGAGTCCATCCAGTCCAGCACTCTGCTACTCGCAGTGGCCCACCAGGTGCCTTTGGGAGCTCACGTGCAGGAGGTGAAAGCAATGGCCTTCTGCTGCTGCTGTTCCCGAGCACCTGGTCTGCTAAGGCATTTGCAACCTCAGATCAAGAAGGATCAAGATTGGTAGCCAGAGATCGACTTCTCCTCCAAAAATCTGTCCAAGCCCCTTTTAAAGCTGTCCAGGTTAGTGGCCATCATCACCTCCTGTGGCAGCATATTCCAAACACCAATCACACGTTGCGTGAAGAAGTGTTTCCTTTTATTAGTCCTTATTCTCTCCCCCAGCATTTTCAATGAATTCCCCCTGGTTCTAGTGTTGTGAGAAAGAGAGAAAAATGTCTCTCTGTCAACATTTTCTACCCCATTCATAATTTTGTAGACTTCAATCATATCCCCCCTCAGCCGTCTCCTCTCCAAACTAAAGAGTCCCAAACGCTGCAGCCTCTCCTCATAAGGAAGGTGCTCCAGTCCCTCAATCATCCTCGTTGCCCTTCTCTGCACTTTTTCTATCTCTTCGATATCCTTTTTGAGATGTGGCGACCAGAACTAAACACCGTTTGCCACTTCATCACACCAAGTGCTGATGTTTAGGTTACGGTCCACCCGTACCTTAAGATCATGTGCATACACATTGCTACCCAGAAGTTTATCTACCATCCAGTATGCATGTTTCATAGTTTCGTTACGCAGTTATAGAGCTTTGCACTTGTCCTTGCTGAAATGCTTCTTGTTCGCATCTGCCCACTTTTCTAATGTGTTCAGACGTGGTTGGTCCAGGTAGAATTGAGTTGGAATCTGGAATTTAAGGTAATGGCATTGGTGCCAATTGGTGCTGGTGCATTAGGGGCAGATCCTGATACAATCTGGCATTGCCTTTTCAGACTGCAATATTATCTAATGATAGTTTTCTGATCAGCCTGTGGTTTGCAACACTACTGCTTTAAGATGCATCAAAAGGGTTGTTCTTCAGACTGGGAAGTCCTAATCCAGACAGTGGGGGCAGAGTATTGCCTCATTTACATCACGTAGCAAATTTGAGAGGGAGCAGTTGCATTCATCTGTTGTCCCGGGGAAAAAAGGAACTTCATGGCACCTTAACAACTTGGAACATAAGCTTTAGAGAGATTCACCGACTGATGAAGCCTCGGTTAGTGGATGTAGACCCAAAGAAGGGGAAAAAAATTGGAAGTGGAATTAGTAGGCCATGAAATGCAAGAAGTACAGTGTGTGACTTTTCTATACAAGTGATCGATCATAACAACAATAATGTAGTTTGCAAGGTAACAATAAACAGGTTGTGAGTGTGCCAGCCTTGTATGCTTTTCAGTTTTGCATAGAAATGTGAGAAATTATGCTTCACGGCCTTTTAACTCCCCATTTTGTATTTTTTTCTGCCTTGTTTATGTGTTTGCTGACTGGAATTTCCATTTCATGCATTTGATGGGCTCTAGCCCATGAAAGCTTGTGGTCCAATAAACAGTATAACATGTAGGAAATGATGGTTGGAGAGACAGGAGGTTAAATAAAAATGAACTGTTTAAGGCCATACAGTATTTTTAAAAAATACTTTCATCGTCATCTTTTGGTAAAGCTCATGCCATGTTGAGAAAGGTTCATTGTGTTTAATGTATATTTCAGTGTCCATTTATGGAATTTGGTTTTATGAGAAGGAAGAATGCCAAAGAATTGCAGAGCTCATGAAAAAGTAAGTATGAATGGGTGAAGAAAACCTTGGTGAACTTTATTTTGTGTATGTTTTCTTTTATGCATCCCATTGAACTATCATTGCAGTGATCTTTTTCATGTTAACTCCTTTATTATGAAATTACCAGAATGGATTATCTTGGATAATATTAAAACTGCAAATTAATTAACATTTTCTTCCATTCCAAATGTATTTTGTCCAATCTCAGTGATTTTTATTCATTTACTTTTGCGTCAAGGAGGCTCTTCTCTTTGAGTTCTAAGATAATTTCATACGTTGTTCAGCATTACCGTTGATTTGCTTTTGATATCCCTTGCCTCCTTAAACAAAAAATATACAAACTTATTTTATAAAATACGATTTAATTAACCTCATTTTTAATATTGTCTGGTATAAAGTGGTATGTTTACTAGATCGACAGCTAACCAATTAAAGCTGGATGGTTTCAGTGGTAAAGACCATTGCGAAAGACATTGTTGCCAGTTACAATCAGAGTAACTGCTTACAAGCAGCCACAGTTAATAGGAAGTGTTGGACATTTAAATAGGGTTAGGTGGATGGAAACAGAATTCCACCAATCAGAATTTATTTTGATGGGGTTATTCTGGTAGACTGGCTGTGGCGTTTTAAATACTTGTAGAGGGAAGGCATCCACTGGAATTGATGTAAACAGGGCCAGGGCCTAGTCAAGCTACCACAGGCAATCTAGTTACTGTAACTGTGCCCTATTTTCCTGTTGTCCTCTGCATCCATTGTCACTTTGTGAAACAGGCGATTTGAACTACACATTTAATAGATGAGAAGAGCCAGTAAACTGGTACACATGGGCTGTCTTTATGAGTCTGTGTTCTAACTAACTGCTGCCAAATCCCAGGATTTGATGTGGGAGTTAAAGTGTCCCGAGCATAAAACTTGGACAACTATCCTTGACTATGAGAACAGCCCAAGATTTACTTCCCATGGCCAGGGATTTTTCTATTTTGAAAAAGGTAAGGGTAGTCCCCTGTGCAATCACTGGGTCATTACTGGCCCATGGAGTGACATCACATGACATTTAGTAGGCAGACTATGTTTACCTTCCCCAATTGTCTACACTTTACCCCTAGCACACTGGATGCTCATTTTACTGACCTCAGAAGGATGGGAGGCTGTGTCAATCTGGAACTGGATACCTGAAACCAACTTCCGTCAGGTTGAGGTTGTGAGCAGAACTGCCGAAAAATGTTCAGAGAAGACACACAACCTAAATTTGAGCCTATGCTGCTGGGAAAAAGAGGAGAAACTTCTCTCTGGGGGAACCAGAGCTCTCCTTCCATGTTGATGGAAAAGGGCCGTGGCTCAGTGCTAGAGCACTTGCTTCGTGTGTTGGAGATCCCGGGTCCAATTATGGGCATCTCCAGCTAAAAGGAACATATGGTAGGTGATGTGGAAAACCTTCACCTGAGACCTTGGAGAGCCACTGGCAGTCTGAGCAAATAATATTGGCCAATGGTCTGGTTCAGTACAGAGCAGTTTTCTGCATTCTCATGTGTGCATAGCCACTTTTCTGGCACTTCTCAAGCAGACTGAAGCTTTCCTGGCCACAGTTTGGCCTAATTGGGTGTCCAGTTTGGTCTCCAATTTGGCCAACTTGGGTCTCGCAGCTTGAAGGACAGAGGGAGGCTGATTCCCCCAGCAAGAGCTTGGAAAGCATAAGTAATAAAACACTTCCTGTTCTTCATAGCCTTATATTGACTATAGCAGTCCTCTCTTGCGGTGAATGAGACATTGGGATTCAAGGCATTTAGGAAGAAAGGTGATGCCATCCTGGAGAAGCCTGTGTTCTTGACAGTCTTTTTAACCAGCGCGCTCTGCAGTTGCTGGTGATTAAACATCTTTCAGACTGCTAATTTAGTTCCGTAAAAGACTAGTTCGCAGAAGATGCATGCTACTGTAAACCGTGTTTAATGGATTATTATAACAGCATTTCATCTTGTCCAAACCACACTGTTGTTCAGCCAAGTGGCTGTGTGTGTTAGAATTCACAGCAGTTTGCAGTAATTATAAAACAGCTGGGGTGGGAAATTGGTCATTTACTAGCAGTTATAAACTTATTTGTGTGTGTATGTGCGTGCGCTATCCTTCCCGCACTCTAGCATAAAATGAGCTACAAGTTAATGTTCCTTCTGGCCATAGGAGCTGTGCCTGAGTTGGGGAAATCCAAGTCCTTAATGGTCCAATATGCACAGAATTTGAGAGAACTCATCTCTGTTAATTGAACCTTAGTTTTTAATGTAGGCTAGAGCAAGGGAAAGGAGGGGGAAAAAACCTGAAGCCCTTCTTAATGTCTCCTGAATGATTTGAAGCAATTGTGAGTCAACTCTTTGGTTTATTGCTCATTTCTGCCTCCACCCCTCATTTCTAGCTTAACTCAGCAGGAGCAGCTGAAAGCACAGCAGGGGGCTGGTATAGGAATTTCCCCAGTAAGCTTGAATTCAGGCGACAGCAAGGAAGTGGATATCTTACGGATGCTCACCAGGGCCAAAGATGAATACACCAAGGTGAGGCTTTCTCTGTGTACAATGGTTCTGTGCTTTCTTTCTCAGCTTTCAACCTTTCCACTGCATGAGCTTCTGTGTTGGCTTAGCATGCAGCTGTGTAAAATGTCAACTATTTTGGGGAAATGGAGCCGGGGGCAAAATCTGAGTTTTGCCGCGTGCCCCCCCCCTCCAGAATGGGCAGCCACCCTCCCCCACCATGACCAAAGGCCACCCCCACAACCAAAGAACGATTTTTTGCACCAGGTCATCTCAAAGCCAGTATCACATTATAGAACATGTCTCAACTCACAGATCTGAACACAGCAATGGGCCATGGCACACAGCAGAGACAAAAAAAATTGACAACATTTTCAAAATGCTTTCAAAATGTTTAACAATTGTTATTCATTCCACTATCTATAGTGAAAATCCACATAATACACTTACTTAGAGAGACACGGTATTATAAAATTATATGCCAAAAGCTATACCAAAAACAAAATAGCCAAAGGCAACTAAAATAGCAAGGAGGAAGACTGGAAGGCTTAAAGCTAGATCTTTTTTCAAGTGGAATCAAGTATGCAACACTTACATCACATACACGTATATGCATAAATTTTTTAACTATATGGCTTTTGCATAATATGAAAAAACTACTAATTAAAACTTTGCAGGTAGGGTCAATTTAAGTTTCATGGCTGGATGCGTTCTAGCATTTATGAAATTATTTTGTAAACTCTCCAAATTCTGAATCTGCAAAGTTCATTCTGCCTGTGTGCTGTTTGTATAATGCAGTTTTATAGTGCTAAACCGGTACCTACAAATTGATTATTTTCATTTCAATGCATTAAAGATCTCATACAAATGCCCTTTGTTTGTTTGTTTGTTTGTTTGTTTGATTTCTAAACTGCCCTCCCCCAGGGGCTCAGATATCATACTGTGATTATGCTGGAAGATAACAGGTAAAAGCCACAAACTAGCTTTTGTTTTGATTAGCCCCCTCGTGAAGTCTCTGTAAAACTGAAAGTAGAAAATCATCTTTTCTTTTCTTTTAAAACTTACCAGTGCAATTTTCAAAAGGGCATGCATGATCTCTACAGTCCCTGCTGGCTCCATCTGAGCCCTTTCGCCAGACTCTCACAGGGAGTGCCTGGGGCATTGGCCCCAGATATTCCCATGGGAGCTTTGCCACTGTTTTGAATAAAACACAAGTGATGACACCAATTCCAAGAACCTGTTGTTTAAAACTATTTGCCACCATTTCCAAACTTCATCCTCATGTGCAGCATAGCTAATAGCTTTTAGCAGGAATTTTACAGTTCATTGGGTTGCAGCAAAGATTTGACGGTATAGCTGTGGTTTTAGGTAAACAGCAAGAAGTCTCCATGTGTGCGTGGATTTCCTTTCATTGGAACATCAAAAGTGTCTTACTGGTTAAAACCGAATTCCATCTTTTCCAACATTTTGTTTCCAACAGCAACTGATCTGTATTCACAGTAGTTTGGAATCTAACACATTGTATAGTATTATATGCATTTTTGGTGGTATCTGTGTGGTATTTCAAGGATTTGTGAAATACACAAGTACATTTTGTGAATGACACTGGAGCTTGATCGAACTAGGTAAAAAACTAGCTGATGCTAAATCATTGGGAAGAAATGCTGTACACGGTTTTATCAACCACCATCTGAAGTATGTAAAAAGGCATGTTGTATGGCCATGGTCAATTGGCAGGGGCTGATGGCAATTGTAGTCCATAACATCTGGAGTGCCAAAGGTTCGCCACCACTGTTGTATGGTATTTCGAGAAATTGTACTAGCAAGGACCATTTTGAGGTTTCCTTCCAAACTTTGAAGATAGGAGATTACCTAGACACATAGGTGTCAAACTCGCGCCCCTCCAGATGTTATGGACTACAGTTCACATCATCCCCTGCCAGCATGATGCTGGCAGGGGATGATGGGAACTGTAGTCCATAACATCTG
>NW_025950307.1:0-10021 GCF_021028975.2 Sphaerodactylus townsendi | reverse complement strand
GAAGGAAGGAAGGAAGGAAGGAAGGAAGGAAGGAAGGAAGGAAGGAAGGAAGGAAGGAAGGAAGGAAGGAAGGAAGGAAGGAAGGAAGGAAGGAATAAGAAACACCACTGGTGCCTTCAACCATAGGCCTGGCAGAATAGCTGCAGACCTGCAGGTTCTGGTCTCATTTGACAGAGCATTCCACCAGGGCCAGAGCTGAGACCGAACTGGGAACCCACGACCCACCACATAATCAAAGGACACAGATCCGTGCTTCCCAGCAATGCTATCATAACTTCCTCTACGTTCACAAAGGTCTCCCGCTCGGGATTGGCGTCAGAATGCAGCTTAATGATACCTACAACATATTCTCTTATCAGGCCATGGCTATTAGCTGGCGGTGCCCACTGGCAAATCACGACATCTTCAGCTTCTCTCTTTGACGACAACTGAAGATGCTGGGGAGGATCCGGCACTGGCAGAAGAGTTTGGAAGAGAGAAAGGCAGGATTAGAGGCATCTGAGTCTGTTCTTGTCAGGACAGAAGTAATAAGAGTTCAGTTAAAGCTCCTTTTAGGAAGGAGAGAGACACTACAAGGGAAACACACACACACACCCCGAACAATATGCCCCCTTAACGCCAATGTAGGGAACTATCGGTTATACCAGGAGTCCCCAAGCTTTTTCAGTCTGTGGGCACATTTGGAATTCTGACACGGCATGGCGGGTACAGAAACAAAATGGCTGCCACAAAATGGCTGCTGTGGGAGGTGGAGCCAACCACAAAATGAATGTCCACAGCTTAACTTCAGTGACACAGTACAGATCCTTGGGCTAGGATGGCAGCAGCCACACAGTGTGGAAAATACCCAACAGCAAGTGTAACTGAACTTCGTACAGGATGGTATTCTCGTACAGGAGGGTTCCTCATACCATCGGGACCTCTCCCCCTCTTGCTAAAGGGATCAGATTTAGGAGGGACGCCATCTAGATATATTATAACTGCTGTTTTTATTATAATTTATGGATGCCTATGATGTTTTTATGTGTTTTATGTTGTACACCGCCCAGAGCCCTCCGGGGATTGGGCGGTATAAATAAATTAATATATGTATATATATATGTAATAATAATGTAATAATATGTAATAATGTAATAATAATAATAATAATAATAATAATAATAATAATAATAATAATAATTGCAATTCCTGGTGACAGCAGGATTGATGAGAAGCAACTGGAAAAACTTACACGATACCAGGATTTAAGGATTGCACTACAAAGACTCTGGCACAAACCAGTAGGGAATTGGTCCCAGTGGTGAGGCATTTTACTGGGTTGCAGTGCCTAAGATCTTGAGCGGACACTTAAAACAATTGGTATTGTTAAAATCACCATATGTCAGCTGCAAAGGCCACACCTACTCGGCTCTGCATGTATTATTGATCGATACATCCACGCAGTCCTAGATGCTTAGGAAGTGTCGGACGTGTGATATAATACAAAAATCCAATATATTGATCTTGCTTGCTTGCTGTGTGTAACTGTTTTTGTATCAATAATAATAATATATAATAATGTAATAATAATAATAATAATATGTATGTATGTAATAATAATAATAATAATAATAATAATAATAATAATAATAATAATAATAATAATGTAATGCCATCATCCCATCCCCCCAAAGGGCACTGCCTTGGTGATCGCAACGCTAATCCGCACTTATTCGCGACACCGTAAAGTTCAACATCTGAAATCCGAAAACAAATGGTGGGGCTTGTGTGCCGTCCAATGAGTACCAACAGGGGGGGCTGTGCTGTTCCAGGGCCACCCAAACCAGAGACGACCTGCTGATGCAAGGAGCCAGACTGAAATGTACGGTCGTTTTACCAAAACTACCATACGTCTGCGCCCAAAGCCCTACTAGTCGAGGGCCGATGCACCAAACGCATGGTGAAGCACAAGAAAAAGCACCAAACTTCCCATATATACGGACCGCCCGTCGCCCGGGTCAACAAGGACCCAGCTATTCTAGTGCTGGAGGTATAAATCTGGGCATTTGGCTGGGAAAATGGGCTATAGGGACCTCAGGATCTTCAGCTGAGCAACCAGGACTGAAGACTGCAGGGCTACTGGAAGTAACCCTCGACAACAAAGCGTCGAAAATATTACCGTGTGCAGAGAACAGAGAAATTATGGCTTGCTACTATTGCCAAATCAAACCCATCAAAAAGAGGATACCTCAAACGAATGTACCAATTAAGTCTGGAAAGCTAACTTCACCCCAGACACAGAAATTACTATTGAGCAGACTTGCTGCTGATCAAAGAGAGATATATTGAAAGGAACAAGGTTTTAGTGCACTAGAGCTAGCAGAAATCCAGCAGAAAGCGACAAGACAATGGTATTGAAAACATACCACAAGAAACACTCAAAGAGAAATTCAACAAAATTGGCAACAATTCCAAAGTGTTCACTAGAAGCGACAGAGGAGGAGAAGAGGAGGAAGAAACAACAATAATCCACACCTCCAAAGCGAGTTTTCAACCCGAACAACCCAAAGTTCCCAATTGACAAAAAAAAGCAAGAAGAACTGATGCACAGAAGATCTAGAACACACGAACAATGCAAACGAACGTACAAGATTTCGCCACCATTGAAGATTGTTCCAAGGAAGGATCTGCTCAATTCTACTGAAAGGATGCAAACAAGGTCATTGCTGGAATCCAAAACAATGTCACTGCATGAACAAACCAGCTTATGTACAGCACTGCAGTAGTGATTACTATAAAGAGCTAGGGGTAAAGATTCATCACTCCCAGAAAGAGAATGCCAAAATGATTACTCCAAAGCTGGAAAATCAGACTGGGAAGAGAAAAAATCCGCGCATAGCTACCGATTCAGGATGCCAGCAAACTGAAAAAAGTATGAAAGGAGAAGAAGCTGAAAAAATGACAAAATCAAGGACAGACCTAGCTTAAGAGGTGCACCACCTGTGGACAAGAGGAAACTCAATGAGGCAATAGAGGTGGTCAGAACAACAGCTGGTGGCAGTTTCAAAGAAGATTGCAAGATTCGGAAGCAAGGGTTGCTCAATTCAAGCAGAATCCAACTTTTCTACTCCAAATCCAGAAACGATTCTACACCAGAATGTAAGTGGAGATGTGAAGCGAGAACACAGGAGAGCCAGACAGAGAACAAACGCATTGAGTTCTGGAAGGAGAGAAACATTTGGGGCAGCCTCAAAAAACTACAACCGAAATGCAAGTTGGGCCAAAGATGTGGAGGCTGAACTGAGCAGCAACAACATGGACAACCTGGTAACAACTAAAATGGTTGGAAAACGAGCAAAAAAGGTGAAGAACTGGACTGCCCCGAAGGCAGCGATGAAACTACATGGATTCTGGCTAGAAGAAACTGACCAACTTGCATGAAAGAATTGCCCAACAGTTGAATCAGGTGCTGCAAACAGGCCAAATTGAAGAGATGGATGACAACCCAGGAAACGTTTCCTGATAATGAAAGACCAAGAAAAGGGAGCAATCCCTAGCAATTACAGCGCCAATCCCTTGCCTACCAACAACCTTTAAAGCTTTTACTGGCATATTAGCTGATGCAATACAAGACCACCTGGAAGGAAAGAAATTGCTGCCCCTAGAACAAAAAAAGGAAACAAACGAAAACAGTAGTGGGGAACAAAAGATCAACGCTGCTCATATAGATAAAAATGATCCTTGAGAATTGCAAAAGAAGGAAAACCAACTTGCATGTAGCTTGGATTGATTACAGGAAAGCATTCGATTCACCGCCACACAGTTGGATACTCTACATTTTAACCTGGAGATAATTGGAGTCAGTAGAGAACATCATTAAGAAATTGGTCAAGAATGCACAATGCAACACACTTGGAAAACAGAATTAATAGTCAATGGAGCAGGAATAGGGGAAGTCCAACATCCTAAGGGGAATATTCCTAAGGGGAGACTCCCCTGTCCCCACTACTCACTTCATCATTGCTATGATTCCACGCTCTCTATAATTCTGAAAGAAAACAGGTCAAGGATATCGTAGACAGCAAAAGAAACTCACCAAAAAATTTCACACCTTCTATACCTGGATGACCTAAAGCTCTATGAAAGAAAAAAAGCAGAGATTGAGTCAGTACTGAACACAGTGAGAGGCTTTAGCACTGACATTGCAATGGATTTTGGACTTGACAAGTTATTGCAAACCTTTGGAACTCGAAGTAAAGGTAAAACTTTTACAACATGCCCGAAGGTTAAAGAAATATGCCAAATGCCACTTAGAAATAAAAGAGGAGAAACTTACCAGTGAATGAAAGTTACAAAATACTTGGGGATACTGCAAGCAGAGAACATCAAGCTATGCATAGAAGTCAAAGGCGCAATTAGGAAGGAATATCTTAGAAGGGTCAGAAAAAAAAATCTTGAAATCAAAGCTAAATGGAGGAAATACAATAAAGGCAATTAATACTTGGGCGGTGCCTGTAGTACGCATACACTGCTGGCATAATTAACTGGACACAAGCCCGAATTGGACATCCCACGGACAAGAAAAACAAAGGAAAATTATGACCATCAATCGAGACACTGCATCCAAGAAGTGATGTAGACAGACTCTACCTGGCAAGGTCAGGGGAAGGGGAGGAAGAGGACTGCTCCAGGTCAAGCAATCAGTAGAGGAAGAGAAAAGAGAGGCCTGGAAAAGGAATAAGCATCCAAGAGAAAGTCCAAGAGCCAGCATTGAAAAGAAGTCCACAAGGGCTGAGATGCTGAATGAAAAGAATCAAAAGAAGAGTATAGAGCCCGAACCGTTTAAAACACGAAAGGAGCAGTGGCTAAACAAAACCCACTCCATGGAGCCAGTACTTTTGCTAAGAAACATTGAAGGGAAGGTTGACAGCAAGCAAACATACGGGAGTGGCTCAGAAGGGGAACTCTAAAGAAAGAAACTGGAAGGCCTGATTTTTGGCTGCCCAGGAGCAAGCTTATTTTCACAGGACAAATGCAATAAAGACAATGCAATCCCGAAAAAAAGTCCTACAATGACCCAGGCGCGCCGTCTTCTGCAAAGAGTGTGATGTGAAAAAACCGTGGAGCACATCATCTGCTGCTGTAAGAAAATAGCCCAAATCTGACTATCTCGAGAGAGCGTCACAAGCTAGGCTAGGGGCAACAATGGTGCATCTGGAACCTTTGTAGTAAGTACGGCTCTGCCCTGTAGTAAGACCTATGGTATCGCAGCACAGTTTCGTAGAGATGTCCACAAGAAAATGAGAGAAGCAAAAATACTCTGGGACTTTAGAATACAGACAGACAGACACCTGGCACACAACACCCCAGACATAACAGTTGATAGAGGAAAGAAACATGTTTGGATCATCGGTGTTTGCTGTGCCAGTTGACAGCAGGGTAGAGGGACAAAGAGCTGGAAAAAAGACTCACAAAATACAATGCTGACCTAGCAAATTGAAGTTGTGAACGATTGTGGCAAAAAAAAGAACAACAGTAATCCCACCCCTAGTAGTCTGTTGCTCTAGGAGTGCGAATCCCCAAGAAATCTTGAAAAACATCTGGAAAGCCTAAACTTGGACAGAACATCAGTCCACATGCTGCAGAAAGCAGCACTTCTAGGAACTGCACATATTCTACGCAAATACCTCTAATATCCTAGGTCCTTGGGAAGGACTCGATATTCAGAGATGAATTCCAGACACTTGTGCTGTGTTGTTATGTGTATAATAATAATAATAATAATAATAATATTCGATATCCTGTGGTTTGTGACTTACATCCTTCTGGGGTCCGCAAGGTGATGATGTCATTGGTGTTGTAACCCTTGGTCAGGCACTGGACCTGAACTTTGACCTGGTATGTGCAATCTGGTTTCAATACTTTCAAGACGCTGCTGGTTTTGTTGCTATGGGTTTCTAGAGATTTCCACACACTTTCTCCAACCACCCTGGGTTCAGGAATTCAAAAAGACAAGAACAACAAGTATTGTCGAAGGCTTTCACGGCCGGATTCAACTGGTTCTGGTGGGTTTTCCGGGCTGTGTGGCCGTGGTGTGGTGGATCTTGTTCCTAACGTTTCACCTGCATCTGTGCCAGCCACAGATGCAGATGAAACGTTGGGTAGAATTTCGATCCACCGAACCACAACCACACAACAGAAAAACTACCAGAGACTAGAATTTCTTCTTCATGGTTTTACAATTGAAACAAGACACCTGAATAGCTCAAGTTCTGAAACGGCTTCAGCAGCCAGATCAGTCACCATGTTGAGACTTATTCACTTCTTTCAACAATGGTATCAATGACTACAGCTTGTTGTAGTAACTATTTAGCATGATTGGTAATGGGCTACCTGTGATCTGCCATATGGCAGTGCCACTGTCATTACTGATACGTGCAACTCAATTAGTTGGTCATACGCATGTGGCTTGATTTTAGGCACAAGATCGATTCCTGCAGAAGTTAGGGCTACCAGAATGTTAAACCGGGCCAGGCTACCTGTAGTGGATATTGTAGACACAGGATCCAACTGGCATCTTTTTAGGCCGAGTCCAGGTTAGAGTAACATCCCCTGAGAAGTCGGCTGTCCACTGGAGGTTCTGCACTTTATAGACCAAGGTATCATCTAGGGAACAGAATACAAAAACGATTGATTTGGAGATGGAATTGGAAACACAAATTGCAGCTGCAAAGACATGCAGTGTGCTCCAAGCCAACCCAAGGCCACTAAAATGGCTCCACAGATCAACTCTGATGTTAATACACCTGGCATGCATTTCACCAAACTGGCAGGATGAAAGGTGCCACTGGACTAAAATTTAGCTGGCTACCCTCTGAAACACAAAAATCTTGTTGGTCTCTAAGATGCTACTGGCTTCAAATCTGCCTCTCCCTTTTAACTCAGCCTTCTGTGCCTCGTGGAACATGCTCAGTCCGCGTCAGGCCCTTTTGGGTTGCCCCCCCCCCCCACACACACACACATTCTTTTGCTTACATACAAAATCGTAAGTTCCTGATTAGGTAGAAACCCTGACATTGTCTGCTGCTTTTTGATATTGTTGCTTTTGTGATGGCCCCAAGTCACATCCCTTTATGAAGGAATGATGAGACAGAACAAAAGAGATAATCTACAGATGCAGATAAATTGTGAGATACAGGTAAGAAAAGGCATTTAGAAAATTAAGCACACCTGAGACTGAAGTATAAAACCTTTTCTTGGCATACTAGTTTTCCATGAATAAGGAGATTTGGATGTGGAAAGGAAGAAGCGCTCAAATAGGCAATCCTCTCCATACTATTCCTGAAATTTTGCATAGTATGATTTATCTGCTCTGCAGATCAGCTCTAACTCTGTCCAAATCTCAGGGAAGGTACCAAAGAACCAAACGGTACATCCACGGATACTGAAAGAACCACACTTCTCTTTAGAATTCTGGCCAGGGCGGTAAGTTGCGGTGGTCCAATGAACAGAACGCAGGCAGTCTCCCCAGATCAATATTTAATTAAAGAACTAAAAACTGATTGATGTTCTGCAGCCTCTGAGCTGTAAAGGAAAATGGCCGACTCCCAAGGCACCAGGAGGGGGCGGGGGAAGCGATCGATTGCTATTAGTGTTGTCATTATCTAAGCTGGAATGAATCAAGGTCCAGGAATTTTGCTGACAAAATAGCATTTTGTCTGTAGGGCTAATACTGGGAGGGTGGAGGAAAGAAAGAAGTTGGAAAAACAGCATTAAAACACAACTCTCTCTGAGAGGTCTGTGACTCACAGTGCAAAACCTGAACAATGGGTCTGGGGTACAAAATATAGCCAGCTGTGTACCATGGCTTGCAGGGATCTCAACAAAAGTTCCATTTTTGCTGCCAGCCTGGGACTTTAGATAAAGAGCAGCTAAAAAGGGCTTGGCTAGCGGGTCATGTGTTGTGGGAGTCTGCTTCGGAAAAATTCCTTTTGTCCTGGTTCTTCAAACTCTCATTTGCTTTAAATCCTGCCTGCTGTCCATTTCTAAGAGGATAAATATTCCCCCAATAGCCAATGCTTTACACAGCTGAAAACTTGATGTAGAGGGCAGAAGATCTGGGAGATCTAGATTCAGATCACACCGTGCCATGTAATCCCCTGAGAGATTCTCCACCTAATCAACCTCATTGGAGTTGGCCCTCCCCCTAGGCGGCCATTTTGTTTACATGGCCACCACCCTTTCTCAAAATCTTACAAATTACCTACAGGATCAACAAGTCTGGGGACCGTGACTTCAGCCAATGCACCTGCTTTGTTCTCAATGCAGCCCAATACAGAAGTTCCTAAAGACAAGGAACATGGGACTGGTTGCTGTGAGTTTTCTGGGCTGGGTGGCCATGGTCTGGTAGTTTTTGTTATTTCTCTCCATAGACATGGGATTCTTATCTCTTTACTGATGCTAATTTTCTGCATTTTTCAATTCTGTGCATATCTCTCAGCTCCAAAGCTGATCACTTCTTGGACTGTATTACTGCACCCTGACTCCAACTGACTTTTCTTTCTTACACCCCTTCCCACTTTCAGACTTAGAAATCAGGGCTGGTGAATCTTGATTCCTATTTGTATCCGGAGAAGTGAGCTTTGACTTATAAAACCTTACACCCTGGGGAAAAAATGTACATTGCTAGTGGACTTGTATTTTGTTTCACTATTAGAAATGAACACAGCTACTCACCAGAAACTCAATACCAAATGTTGTTGTTTGAAGGGGAAGGAATGGAAACATGAGATAAAATGGACTGAAGAAGCAGAACACACATTTTCACAGAAATGTATACACAAAAGAGAAAAAAATATTAAACTGAAAGAAAAAGTAAGATTCCTGCAAGTGCAAAAGAAAACGGGCATTTATGGATGCTCTCCTCTGCCTACGATATGCAACTCCACATCAGTACAGAAGATAACAGGGAGATTTGCATTTTCTGAGGCTTACCAGTGCAATTTCTCTCATCACTGCTATCTGAGCAATCCAGGAAACCGTCACACCGCTCCGCCACCTTGAAGCAAGTCTCCCCATCTTCACATTTAAACCCACTGGGGCATGTCAAGGTACTCTGTGTAGCTGGCGGACAAGAGGAAAACGTTATGATTCCTGATATTATCACCCCCTCCCCACCCCAGTTCACCTGACTCTACTGTCTACTCTGAGCAGTAGCAGCTCCTCGGGTTCTTAGCCTGGGAGGGTTGTTCCACAGGGAGGTCACTCGAGGTCCTTCAGCTGTGGATTGCTCCAGCATGAACACATGAAGCTGCCTTATACTGAGTCAGACTTTTGATCCATCAAAGTCAGTATTATCTACTCAGGCTGGCAGCTGCTCCCCAGCATTTTAGGCTGAAGCCTTTTACATCACCTACTGCCTGGTCCTTTTAATAATTTCCATTATTATTTAACTTGCTTACTATCACAGCTGTCAGTTGTTTAACTGGTTGTGGGCCTTTCGTTACAATTCCGAGCCCCACCCAGATTATTATTATTATTTAATTTTGTTTAATATCACAACTGCTAGTTCTTTAGCTGGTTACGGTTGTTGTTGTTATTATTATTAGATTTCTAGCCCACTCTTTTCTGACTACAGTCAGGCTCAGTCAGGGTGAGCCACATCATGGTGAAAATTATACATATAAATCAATGACAATTAAAACTATCATTAAAATTCTAATTTTTAAACCGCCCTCATGCCCTTAACAACATTTAAGTGCCCCCCCTCCCCGCACTCTGCTTTATATGGGTCCCTAACACCATCGGGACCCATTATTCTTTTTTGGGAGGGTTGCGTAAGGGTTTTGTGGGACACTGTTTTTGGGACATAACTGTTTTAGGACATAATTGTTTTAGGCCAGAATTGTTTAAAATTGTTTGTATGCTTTTATATAAGATATTTTATACTGTACACCGCCCTGAGCCCTTTGGGGATAGGGCGGTATATTAAATCAAATAATAATAATAATAATAATAATAATAATAATAATAATAATAATAA
>NW_025950306.1:0-10022 GCF_021028975.2 Sphaerodactylus townsendi | reverse complement strand
ACATCTGGAGGGCCGCAAGTTCGACACCTGTGCTCTAGAGACAAAGAGAAATGCTGAGAACATCTAAATAACCTCCCAGTTTCGCAGAGGCGGGATTCAGCCAGTTCGCGCCGGTTCTACAGAACCAGTAGCGCGCCTGTAGCGCACCAGTAGCGGTTCTACAGAACGCTGCGCACCTGGTCCAGCAGCGTGGCCTTCCAGGGTGGCCTGCTAGCGCTCCAGCAGGCCTCCCCCAAAGGCCATGCCGCCGGCCCAATCGGTGTCATGCTGGCAGGGGATGATGGGAACTGTAGTCCATAACATCTGGAGGGCCACAAGTTTGACACCTATGTTTTAGAATCTCACCACTGCAATTATGTATTAAAGCAACATCTTAGTCACACCGGCAGAGTCGGTGAGGCAGAGTCGTTAGGATCCAGGAAAACCCAGGTTTAAATCTCCACTCTGCCGTTGAAGCTTTCTGGGTCCTCTCGACCCGCTTCCTGCCACAGGCCCACCTAGTATCATCCAGGGTTGCCAACCTCCAGACGGGGCCTGGAGATCCCCAAGAATTACAAGTGGTCTCCAGACGACAGAGATCAGTTTTCCTGCAGAAAACAGCTGTGTTGGAAGGTGTACTCTATGGTGTTATACCCCATGGATGTCCATCACCTTCCCAAGCCCCACCCTCCCCCAGATGCTCCACCAATCAACAGCTGGCTCCCTGGACTATTCTCCCTCAGCCTGCCTTCACCCCTATCCTTTCCCTTTCACTCCATCCTCAACAAGTTCTACTGGGTTAGAAAATACCTGGAGATTCTGGGGGTGCCTACTAGGCATGACAGTGTTTGGGGAGGGACCACAGCAGGGTACAAAATCCCCCCCCCTCCAAAGAAGCTAGTTTTTACAGGGGAGCTGATCAGTGGTGGGATCCAAAAATTTAATAGGTTCCGATGGTGGTGGGATTCAAACAGTGGCGCCGCCGCACACGCACCCCTCCAGTCCCTATTGGGCAGGGAGGTTGCTTTAGTCACCCCTTTTCGGCAATCAGAAAAAATTAGAAGCCACTTCTAGAGAAGTGGTGAGAACTGGTTGGATCCAGAGGTGGGATCCAGCCGGTTCTCACAGGTTCCCGAGAGTAGGTCGATCTATGGCTACCAATCTTGATCCTCCTTGATCTCAGATTGCAAATGCCTTAGCAGACCAGGTGCTCAGGAGCAGCAGCAGCAGCAGGCCATTGCTTTCACCTCTTGCAGGTGAGCTCCCAAAGGCACCTGGTGGGCCACTGCGAGTAGCAGAGGGCTGGACTAGATGGACTCTGGTCTGATCCAGCAGGCTAGTTCTTATGTTCTTATGTTCTTAGGTTACTAATTATTTGTGTGTGCCGAGAGGGAGTTACTAATTGGTGATTTTGCCACGTGATTTTTGCCTTAGTTACGCCCCTCCTCTCAGCAGTACCACGCAGAACTTGAAGCAGTCTAGCAGGAGGTGCACCGGTGTGCGTGGCAGCCTGCGTCTGCGTGCATTCGTTTCCCGCCAAAGGATCGGCGCAGCGGCTGCGTCCTTGCCACAGCCCCGCCCCCGGAATGCCCGGCCACGCCCCCGTCGTGCCCCGCCCAGCCCCATTGGCGCTACGCCACTGTTTGAATCCCACCACCATGGGAACCTGTTACTAAAAATTTTGGATGCCACCACTGGTTGGATCCCACCTCTGGAGCTGATTTCTGTCGGTTGTAATAGCTGCATCACATGGGGAGGGGCTTCAGAGGATGGCTCCGTGGGGAGCCTTGAGAAACAGAGAGATGCCCCCCCCCACCGTCTCCCCACCCCGAAGCCCTGCTCTTTCACAGCGGTCAAGCAACCGGCTGAGCCTTCTTCTACCTGGTGGCCATGTCAAAGCGCTCGTTGACCGGGCTGACCCGCCAGCCAGGCGTCCCCAGACGCTTCAGCTCCTTCTCCCAGTCATGGAGGGTCTCGAAGAGCAGCGTGGGAAACTCTTCCTCTTCCCTCTTCCACTGGCTGTTCCCTGGAAAGGTGGGAGACACAGACGTGATCCACAGAGGGCAGCAGAGGCCCAGTCTCTCCATCCCTCGTGGCCCGTCCTCTGCTTTTGCTCACCCAGATTCCTCAGAGCCGCCTGTTCGAAGCCATTGACTCTGCTGCTGCTCTCCCGGGCCTGGGCGATGGCCATGGTCACCTGGAGAGCAAGAGGAAGAGTTTGGATTTATGTCCCCCCTTTAGAACATAAGAACATAAGAACATAAGAACATAAGAACAAGCCTGCTGGATAAGCATCAGCATCAGCATTTTATTGTCATTGTGCACGCACAACGAAATTTACAGCAGCATTCCTCGATGCACACAATATCAGACTCATACCCCATCCTCACTTTCCCCTTCCTCCCCCAATCCCTACACAGCCCCAAACACATCAACACGAAGCCGCGGAGTTCAGCATCGCCACAGCTCTAGAGTAGAAGCTGTCTCTAAGCCTCTTTGTCCTAGTTTTGATAGACCTGTATCGTCTGCCGGATGGCAACAGTTCAAAAAGAGAGTGTGCTGGATGAGACGGATCTCTCAGAATATTTGGGGCTTTCTTTAGGCTTCGGGAATTGTAGAGTTCTTCCCAGGAGGGGAGAGGGCGGCCGATAATCCTCTGTGCAGTAGTGATCACCCTTTGGAGCGCCTTCCTATCTGCCACTGTGCAACTGGAGAACCATACACAGATGCAGTAGGTTAAGACACTCTCTATAGCACAGCGGTAAAAGGATACCAGGAGTTTTCCATTCAGTTGTTTCCTTAAAAGTCTCAGATAGTACAGTCTTTGCTGGGCCTTCTTAACCACCGCGGCAGTCTGTACGCCCCGGATCAGACCAGAGTCCATCTAGTCCAGCACTCTGCTACTCGCAGTGGCCCACCAGGTGCCTTTGGGAGCTCACCTGCAGGAGGTGAAAGCAAGGGCCTTTCTCTCCTGTAGGAGACTCAAAGGCTACTTTCCCTCCCCCCACCCCCATAACAAACACCCTGTGAGGTGGGTGGGGCTGAGAGAGCTCCGAAGAACCGCGACTAGCCTAAGGTCACCCAGCTGGCGTGTGTTGGAATGCACAAAGCTCCTGTTCCCCTCTATACTTTGGGATCACACCCCCGAAATCTACCCCTGCTGTATATTTAGAGCAGCTTGTTAATTATAAGTGCAGATGGGTCATGACAAGAGCAAGGTGCAACTCATTCCCCTCTGTCTATCTTCAACGTCGTTTCCTTAACATCCCACAAAGTGAGCGTTGCTGTCGGTACTGTCCCAACGCTACGGACTCGGTCCCTCATATCCTGCTTTACTGTTCGAGGTATCATGATATTAGAACCGATCTGGGAGCTTTACTACCCCTAGAATTTATGTTTCTCTCAGACAAACTAAAAATGCCTAAGCTATTGAACAGCCCTAATGTAGAAATTTCTGAAGCAGTTGCTACATTTTTAATCCATGTTCTACATGATATATAACAATGATCCTGTTTTTTGTACTTGGAATATATGGTACTTCTGGTTTATGCCTTTTAAAGGTTTTTGGATTGGATTGGAGTGCACAAGCTAATCTGATTCACCAGATAAGCCTCCACAGCTCAAGTGGCAGAGCGGGGAATCAAACCCGGTTCCTCCAGATTAGAGTGCTCCTGCTCTTAACCACCACACCACGCTGGCTCTCCTCTGAAGAAGGCTGGGTAGAGGATGGGGTGTCATAGAGTTCAGCATCAAAAGCCGTCATTTCCTCCAGGAGAACTGAGTGCTGTTGTCTGGAGAACGCTTATAATTCCAGGACAACTGCAGGTCCCATGTGTGGCCATGTTCTAGTAGCATTTTCTCCTGCAGGCGAAACATCAGGAAAAAAATGCTACTGGAACACGGCCATACAACCCAGAAAACCCACAACACCCTAGTGATTCTGGCCGTGAAAGCCTTCGACAATACAGTGCTAGGAAAGTTTGAAAGCGGCAGGAAAAGAGGAAGACACCCCCACCCCCCGAGATGGATTGACTCTAGAAAGGAAGCCACGGCCCTCAGACCCAGGGTTGGAGCGAGGGAGAACTGCGCCCGGGGCCCACAAGTGCAATGTGCCCCAGCCATGCCCCTGCCCTGTAACACCCCCGGAAAGCCCCAAAACACTCCCTCCATGCCCAGGCCACGCCCCCACACAGGCACGCCCTGGGGTGTTTCGCCCCCCCACATATCCCGTTGGCGCTACGCCACTGCTCAGGCTCTTGTAAAGTTGGTCATGATAGGCCATTTTGGAGATATTGATTCATAGGGTTGCTACGACTCGGAAGTGATCGGACAACTCTTCACAAACCCATGCAAGAAAGTTATTTTTTAAACATTTTTTTAAAAGCATCCTGTTAAGCAAAGCCTTGAAATGGCAAAGAGTTATTATGAGACCTACGTACGGCCTCACTCCTTCAGATGTTGTAGTCGGCTCCGATCCTTTCGGCAGCCATTTTGCAGTTGTGCCCAGCACCCAGAGTCAAAATTCCTAAAGTGCCCACTGGCTCAAAAAGGTTGGGGGCCCCTGCCTTAGCTTAACAGTCTATGTGGGATCTTGGCGAATTCCGCAGGGCCTGTAAGACTGAGTTGTTCCACTGGGCTTTTGGAGTGTCCAGTTGCTGAGAGTGCCCCCACCCTTGTATTCCTCCGGTCCGGAGTTCCCATTATCATCTACGGGACCCACTTTTCTGTTTTGCTCCCCCCTCTCTGGGAGGGTTTTAATTGGGGTTATTGCGTGACGCCATCTTTGTTAATCTTTGTTAATTTTATCGCTGTGTTTTAATCTAATTTTGATGGGGTTGTTTGTATGGGTTGTTGTACACCGTGTAGAGGAAGTTGTGTTGTACACCGCTCAGAGCCCTTCGGGGGTAGAGCGGTATATAAAACCCATAAATAAATAAATGAATGAATGAATGAATGAATGAATGAATGAATGAATGAATGAATGAATGAAGGATGGATGGATGGATGGATGGATGGATGGATGGATGGATGGATGGATGGATGGATGGATGGATGGATGATGGATGGATGGATGGATGGATGGATGGATGGATGGATGATGGATGGATGGATGGATGGATGGATGGATGGATGGATGGATGGATGGATGATGGATGGATGGATGGATGATGGATGGAACCCGTAAAATCCCAGCTCCTCACAAAACTCACCCGGAAAGCCTGGGGTTCCAAACCGCTCTCGTGAAACCGAAATCTCAGCACCCGGAAATCCCTGCAGTAGATGATTAGCTCCTCTGGGATGAACTTCAGGGTGGAGGTACTGCTGAGCACCTTGGCTTTTGTAAAGCTGTTGACTAAGGGTTTTTTTTTTAAAAAAAATAGAGTTAGACAAACGATGTTGGGAAAAACAGAGAAAACGAAACTGTGCAAGCAACGTCCCGAGAAACTGGGATTGGTGACGGCAGGAAGGAAGGGTGAAATATGAATTTTGCCAGGTCATGGATGGAACTTTTGTGTCTCCCATGGAAGAAGAAGAAGAAGAGTTGGATTTATATCCCCCCTTTCTCTCCTATAGGAGACTCAAAGGGGCTTACAAACTCCTTTCCCACTCACAACAAACACCCTGTGAGGTGGGTGGGGCTGAGAGAGATCCGAAGAACTGTGACTAGCCCAAGGTCACC
Source organism: Sphaerodactylus townsendi (assembly GCF_021028975.2). Classification (NCBI taxonomy): domain Eukaryota; kingdom Metazoa; phylum Chordata; class Lepidosauria; order Squamata; family Sphaerodactylidae; genus Sphaerodactylus; species Sphaerodactylus townsendi. Next base: position 4,363 of record NW_025950306.1, on the reverse strand, counting down.
CAGCTGGCGTGTGTGGGAGTGCACAGGCTAATCTGAATTCCCCAGATAAGCCTCCACAGATGGACCCTGGTCCAGAGGCGTATGGGGGAAATGGCGCCTGGGGCAAAAACTGCTCCGGGCCCCACCACCACCCTGCACCCCTCCACTGCACCCCACTTACCTCCCCTTGGCCCCACCCTGCCAGGCTGCTCCTTCGACCGGCGGAGCCTCCGCTGGCCAAAGGAGCAGCCTGGCAGGGTGGGGCCGAGGGGAGGGGTGTGGGTGATTCTCTGCGCCCCACGTGACCAGCTGGCATGCACCCAGGGACATATGACCCCACATGTTCCCATGAGCGCTCCACCTCTGCCCTGTCCCCACTCAGGCTGCCAGCTTTGGGTGGGGAAATACCTGGAAATTTGGGGGTGACTCCTGGGAGAGGCCAGGTTTGGGGAGGGGAGGGGCCTCAGCAGGGTACAATGGCATCGACCGAAAATTCGCCTTCCAAATCCTCCCTCCTCTTAACAGGATAACTACATTCCTGGCATCACGCCATCTTTCTCCCGGGAACGGGCAGAACTTGTGAGAAGGCAAGCAGGAAGGATGGCAAAGAACCGAGCTTTCAGAGGATGAGTTTAACTAATTATTTCCACAAGAAAGGAAGTATTTTAATAAAGACATAGAAATAGTGAAGAATAAACATGGCACCCATCACGTCACACCTCCCTGTGAGGTAGGCTAAGCAGAGAAACTTCAGCTTCTACCACAAAGTCGTGCTGGAACTTCACAGCCAGGTTGGGGTACAACATAGAAATAGAATACATTTTCCAATTTGAAAAAAAAAATCAGCCTCCAAAATAGTAAACACAGCTGTTAAATTATAACAGCTTTGGCAGAATGTCTCATAGTTATAACATTGGTCGATTGGATTCTTTAGTTTGGAGAGGAGACGTCTGAGGGGGGATATGATTGAAGTCTATAAAATTATGCATGGGGTAGAAAATGTTGACAGAGAGAAATTGTTCTCTCTTTCTCACAATACTAGAACCAGGGGGCATTCATTGAAAATGCTGGGGGGAAGAATGAGGACTAATAAAAAAAAACACTTCTTCACGCAACGTGTGATTGGTGTTTGGAATATGCTGCCACAGGAGGTGGTGATGGCCTCTAACCTGGATAGCTTTAAGGGGGGCTTGGACAGATTATGGAGGAGAAGTCGATCTATGGCTACCAATCTTGATCTGAGATTGCAAATGCCTTAGCAGACCAGGTGCTCGGGAGCAGCAGCCGCAGAAGGCCATTGCTTTCACACCCTGCATGTGAGCTCCCAAAGGCACCTGGTGGGCCACTGCGAGTAGCAGAGAGCTGGACTAGATGGACTCTGGTCTGATCCAGCAGGCTCGTTCTTATGTTCTTATGTTCTTTGCACAGCAAAGGCTGCCATGGTTATAAAGGAACCCGGTTATAAAGGAATCCTTTTTCCTGTTCACTTGTGTGTCACACAGGCAGCAACATGGGCCCATGCAAACAATCTGGGTTGCTTTCGTGCCTTCGCACAGCGACACTTCTCTCTTTTAAAAAATTTCCTGCCACACATGCGTAGCTTGCGCAGGCGTACAGAAATAACCCCTGCAGCCGCGTCGATCATCCCACAATACGATCGGGCGCACCTGCGTAGTTGTGCACCCTGCAACACACAAAATAAAAGAAAAAGGGACTTCGCTGCGACGGCAGATCGACGGCAGGCGGATTTTCCCTGACTTTGGTTTGCGCAGCGGGCGGGAGAGAAATGAAGTACCTCCTGCCGGGCCGCTTGCTTGGGAGCAGCTCCAATCTGAGATTTTGTAGCGATGTTCGAAAATCCCAGGTTAAGGGAAATAAAACAGAGCAGACTCGGTTGGGGCGGGGGGTGGGGCAGGACCAGTGGTGGGATTCAGCAGGTTTGCACCACTTCGGCAGAACCGGGTGCTTGTAAACAACCAGTTGTTAAACTATTTGAATCCCACAACTGGGCAGGACAGTGGCGTGCCTAGGCAAACTGGAGCCCTGGGCAAAACCTGAGTTTCATGCCCTCCCCAACAACAACAACCTTTATTAGGCATTGAAAGAATAAAAGAAAGAAATACAGAAAACAAGCATTGGCAGGAAGGGGGTGGATTTAAAAGGAGAATCTGGGGAAATTTAGGGGGTGCCTGCTGTCAGGGGTGCAATTATTAAGATAGCAGCACCAAAATTTCAGAGTATCTTCACGAGCCCCTACTGATGATACCAGCCATGTTTGGTGAAGTTTGGTTCAGGGGGTTCAAAGTTATGGACCCCCAAAGGTGTAGCCCCCATCTCCTATTAGCTCCCATTTGAAACAATGGGGGATGGGGACACTCCCTATGGGAGTCCATAACTTTGGACTCCCTAAACCAAACCTTACCAAACTTGGGTGATATCATCAGGATAGTCTCCTGAAAAATCCCTGAAATTTTGGGGCTGCTAGCCTAGAAACTGCGCCTCCTGCAGGCCAAAAACAGAAAAAGCACTGAAAATTCAAAAAAATCCCACCTGCATTTTTGGTGCCCCCCACAAGGGGGCGCCCTGGGCAACTGCCCACTTTGCCCAATGGGAGGAACTCCTCTGGGGCAGGACCTGCGGGAAGTCCTCCCACCCCCTCAATGAAGTCACAGTATAAGGAAGAAAACAACTAGCATATAGGTTTAAAGGACTCAGTCCTAAATGCTGGCACTGCGGTGATCAGGAGGCATATTGTAGTCATATGTGGACGGAATGCATAGAAGTGAAAAAAAATTGGACAACCGTAATGTTAATATATCGAGAAACTGGCGAAGATTAATATTGGGATAAATAATGAATTAATGTTCATGGGTGTAATGGAGGATAGAAGGGTAGATAAAAATATATAGCTATATGTATAAAATAATGATCAAAGCAGAACATGCAACAATAGCTTTAGGCTGGAAAGCAAAGAAAAAATGGACAATCCAGAAATGGTTGGAATATATCTGGGAACAAGTGACACTGGACATTTTCGAAATAATAACAAAGAATAAACTGTGGCAAGATAACATAAGAACATAAGAACGAGCCTGCTGGATCAGACCAGAGTCCATCTAGTCCAGCTCTCTGCTACTCGCAGTGGCCCACCAGGTGCCATTGGGAGCTCACATGCAGGATGTGAAAGCAATGGCCTTCTGCGGCTGCTGCTCCCGAGCACCTGGTCTGCTAAGGCATTTGCAATCTCAGATCAAGGAGGATCAAGATTGGTAGCCATAAACAGAGCGAAATCTTGAAGATATGGACCATATATGCGGACTGGATGAAAGAAGCTGGAGTCAATGAGGAGAAGAGATTACAAAGAATGAACTTACTGCTGTTTGTTTGATAAAACTATGAAAAAAATATAGGAGGGAGGGGGAAAAAAGGGGGAAAATGTATTGTTTGAAAACGAATGAAGAAAAGCATTAATATAAAATGTAATATTCAAATGATACAATAAAAATTATTTTTAAAAAACAGTATAAGGAAGAATAGAAGCACCATATAAAATATGCAGCAGCATTTTAAGAAACTCACAAAACGCTTACAAGAGCTTCGTGCGCACTTTTAGCAACTGAACTGGGAAAAGCAGTGTAGCTGAAATAACCCCAGAGGAAGGAACCGGAGGGAACGGCGGTGGTTTTACAGGAAGCCTTCCAGCTTCATTTGAAAGCCTTACCAGCCACTATCCTCCTGATGCAAGGCAAGGCCACATCATAATCGCTGTGCATGAACAAGGGACCAGAGCTCTCCTGGAACAGAAGAGAAACAGCTGTCAGCCAGTTCATAAGTGTCTTTATTTACACTCTTGGCATCTGCAAGGAGTTGTCTCTTCCCTGGGTCTCCACTCAACCAAGGTTCTGCACCTTGCCAGGGCTGGCCAGCCAATTCTGCACTGCGAACACGCCAAGCCTTGATGGAGAACGGCAAGTTCAGAATTGAGGCCAGACCTCCAAATGGCATTTTAAAAAAAATTACTTACATTTTTATCCTGCCTACGAAAAGGGACAATAGAAATGGAAATCTCGTGGGAAATTGTTGGTCACACAATCCAGCAATGAAGGAGTTAATTGATGCATGCTAATTAGTTAGTGAGGTCAGAAGTCAGTGACCAGGTAATTGATCCTTATTGGTCAAGTAGACCTGGCACGGGCTACAGGCAGGTCTGCATGTAGACAATAGATTAGGCTGACCAGACGTCCCGCTTTTGGCGGGACAGTCCTGCCTTAACACAATTTGTCCTGTGTCCCGCAGGTTTTTTGAAGTGTCCCGATTTTTGGAAGGCTGCCGCACTGCCTTCTGGGGCGCAAGGCAGTGCGGCAGCCTCCTGCGCACGTGGCCA
>NW_025950305.1:0-10022 GCF_021028975.2 Sphaerodactylus townsendi | reverse complement strand
AGTCCATGAACATCTGGAGATCCGCAGGCTGCAGACCCCTGGTCCAGTTTGTCCTTGCCCACTCATGAAAATGGAGCCATGTAAAATTATAAATTCCATTAGCTGTGTCCCTCCTAGCCCTGAGGATAACAAAAGCTACTTCCTCTTGTAAATCTAGGGACCTCAAATCCAACCGTTTCCAGCAGCAAAGGTTCCAGCAGCAAGGCTGCAGTTCCAAATAGCAAACTTCTCTGCTGACAGGTTGGCCTTGGTAGTGTTGTTTTCCACTTTCCAGGCCTTGGGCCAGAGGTTGCTCTGAACCAGGACTATTGCAGTCTAGACCTTGCACAGAACTATATCGCATCCTGGAGGAATCTGCAATAAATTGTGACAAACACCGTACCTTCAGGAAGAAGCATTTCCGAGCCGTGGGTCTTTTTTTGGTTCCTTTGCAAAAATTATCCACCCAGATGATAGAAGCTGTGGCAAAGCCAGATAGAAAGCCCAGAGCTCTAATAGCCAGAGGGGGCGCCTAAAATGTCTTTTTGAGGGCAGTTTCATTCTTTTAATTGGAAGAGTCTTTTAATGGCTCCTGAATGGAGTGCCATAACCAGTATGTCAATGAGAGGAGCCTGAGCCCTCCAGGGATAGGGCGGGATACAAATCCAATAAAAAAAGAGATAACCTTCCATTCTTCCATTGCTAATTTGTGAGAGTGTTGTAGCACTTGGCAATAGCATTCAGGGAATTACTGGTCCCTGGTATAGCACATTCTCCCTTTATAACTGTTGAGAAACAGCTTAGAAAAGGGCATCCTTTAATAGGATTAGCTGGGTCTTTGAAGGCCGTAGAGTCATAATGCTCTGTGTCAGCAGGTGGTGCTGATGAATCAGAATCTCTGGCCTGCAAGAAGCAAATGGACTGATGACCCCACCCACAATAGAATCCACCCAACTACACCTTTGCATAGCAAGTTTCACCCAAACACTTACTGATTGGTTCCCCACCTTGGGACATAGACAATACACCCCCTAAACTTTCCCCTCTCACTAGACACAGCATGAAACAGACTTTTCTCTGTGGCTCATTCCGCACACGCAGAATAATGCACTTTCAAGCTGCTTTCAGGGCTCTTTGAAGCTGTGCGAAATGGCAAAAACAATTGTGAAAGCAGCTTGAAAGTGCATTATTTTGCGTGTGCGGAATGAGCCTGTGATACACATCTGAAGATGCCAGCCACAGATGCAGGTGAAAAGTTAGGAACAAGATCTACCAGACCACGGCCACACAGCCCAGAAAACACACCACAACCAGTTGAATCCGGCCGTGAAATCCTTTGACAATACATTTATTTACCTTGTTTATATCCAATCTTTCTCCTCAATGGGACTCCAAAGCACTGCTCATTATTCTCATCTCCTTCATTTAATCTTCACAGCTACCCTGTGAGGTAGTCCAAGCCAAGAGTGTTGCCCAGCAAGCTTCCATGGCCAGATTTACACCTGGGTCTCCCAACTCGTAGTCTGACACTGTAACCACTACACTTTTCTCTGTGATACACATCTGAAGATGCCAGCCACAGACTTGCTTTCTACAACACAGCAGAGTTTCCACTGCACTCACCAGGTTGGAGTTTTCAGTAATGCATCTTTTCTTTGCTCTGCAAAGAACTGGTTTTGTGTAATGTTATTCCCCATGCCAGGAATGTTAATACTCAAAACATTTTCATTCTTCCACTAAGTCAGAAGACTGGCTAGCAACTGTAACATTTATCACTGCCCTTGGCTCACTTATTTAAGCTACTTGTGTCATTTTAAAGCAATACTGATTACTAAAGCATTAACGCATTTGCTGATCAAGCAAATAAATATTTAAGACTAGCCAGGTCCGCAAAACTTGGGGAAGGTTGGGAGGAGGAAGACAGGAAATGGAAAAAGCTATTTCTGTGTGACTGTTTGAGTTTCTCCCCCTGCCCCCAATACTCACCTTTGCAGTCTTGATGATCTCTGTGAAGTTATCCATGATGGATTTGATATCATCTTTCAACCTTTTATTAAACGATTGAAGGAGGGTTTCTTTACTCTGAGGGAGGACACGTTGCTGCGACATTATGGGATAGGAGACAGTTTAACTGGGAATAAGAAAAAAAGGAACAAGGCATGTATTTCCTTTCTGCAATTTTTTTTCTTTCTGACAAATGCCTTGCCCAAAACTGGCACAACCCAATTTCAAGATCTGCCTGTTGCCATGGCACTCATCTATCAACATAAAAGACTTACTCCATCACTTTCCTTCACTCTTCCTTTCTTTTCTCAGACTGAAGCCATGTTACAGAAAAGCACATAGGAAATCTTTAGCCCCTAAACAGCCTTGATCTAAAATTTAAATAGCAGAATTTATCTGGTTGTGGTGGGTTTTCCAAGCTGTGTGGCCATGGTCTGGTGGATCTTGTTCCTAACGTTTCGCCTGCATCTGTGGCTGGCATCTTCAGAGGTGTATCAGAGAAAAGTCTGTTTCACACTGTGTCTCTGTGATACACCTCTGAAGATGCCAGCCACAGATGCAGGTGAAACGTTAGGAACAAGATCCACCAGGCCATGGCCACGCAGCCCGGAAAACCCACCACAGTCAGCTGAATCCGGCCGTGAAAGCCTTCTGCAGAATTTGTGTTTGTCTTTCCTGGCTCTGGTTCCCAAACAGGCAAAGATGAGGAAGGAAGAGCCAACACCTCAGCCTCTCCTGAAACAACAGCAGAGGTTATTCATCTGTCAAGCACTGTTCTACAGAAGAACCTCGTTCCTAACACCCTCCACTTAAATGGGAGTTCATAGCACCCAGCTCTCTTTCTGTCTTTTTGATAGCCCACAGAAGGCTTAGATTTGCTTTGTCTATTTTCCACCCTCAAAATACAGATGGAAACTATAGGCAGATGAGGTGATTTATGAGAACTCCCACAAGAACAGCTGCATAACAGATTTTTGTTTTTACACAGTCCAACCTTCCCCACATCACAATAAGTGTAAACTTTCAGCTGAAGTGTAAACTCTTCAGAAACCTGAGCACTAGCTGCTTCTCCCACACAGAAAAGCATTTGTCTTCCAGAGATGCAGCTTAGGAGGAAAAAGAAGGAACTCACATGCTAAAACATCTGCTCCATTGATTTGCACCCCCTTCAGCCCACCCTATGGCACAGCGGAAACCCAATACAAATAAATCCTAGCTACTTATTTTTATCTTATTTATTTATTATTTAAATTTCTATACTGCCCCATCCCCAGGGGCTCTACTCACTTCAAACTGGCCACCCAAATTTGCCCCAAAACATAAATGAAAAACTTGTGGCAGAACGTATTGCCGAAGGCTTTCATGGCCGCACTCAACTGGTTGTGGTGGGCTTTGCGGGCTGTGTGGCCATGGTCTGGTAGATCTTGTTCCTAACGTTTCTGTGGCTGGCAGTGTGCTACGCAGCGTGCTGTGCACACTTCTCTCTGTGATACACCTCTGAAGATGCCAGCCACAGATGCAAGCGAAACTTTTGGGCTGCCCTGACTTGCCCCCAGTTTCCTGAGCACTCAAACTCTTATTGCAGACGTAAACCACACAGTCATCAAACAGGGAAATAACCTCCTTGCCAGGCTTGGAAACCACAGCTGACCTGGCCCTTCACTTGTTGAAACCCACCTCCAGGCAGTGGCCAGGTCTGGACTGGGAAATGCCTGGAGATCTCGGGAGTGGAGCTTGGGGGTGGTGAGACTCAGAAGGAAAGCTTCAGGCAGAGGGGCTGATAAAGCTAGGCTGGCCGTTGGGTGGGAAGGAGACAGGGTTGCCAATCCCAGGTTGGGGAATTCCTGGAAATCCGAAGAGGGACCTCAGTGGAGGACCAGGCCCTGGCGTCCATCTGCCAAAGGGTGCTTTTCCTCCAGAGGCACCGACCTCTGCAGTCTGGAGGTCAGCTGTAATTCCGGGGGGCCCGTCTGGAAGTTGGCAGCCGAACAAGAAGGAGAAGAGGAAGACTGGATTTATCTCTTCCTCGAAGGGGTCCCGAGGCGGCCGCCAAACCCCCTTCCCTTCCTCTCCCAACAGGCGCCCCGGGAAGCCGGTGGCGCTGAGGGGTCCTGAGGAGGAGCGGGGAATCGAGCCTAGCTCCCCAGACGCGAGCCCCCCGGCACCGACCCCGCGCCTCTGAACTAGCACGACCCGCCCAAGCTCGCTTGCACAGGAAGTGACGTCACGGGACAAACAGCGAGAGGGCCGCTCCGCCTGGACCGCCTTCCTGCTGGCGTCACTTCCGCTCTCCTGCCCCAGGTTCCCGTTCTTGTGGTAATGAGGGTCAAGAGCGAATGGATGTGAGAAAAAATGGGGGTTAGGACTGAAATGTTACCCTGGTCACTATAATTCATTTAAAATAACATCCTGACACAGTAATGAGACACGACGTCGGAAACGGAAGTGCGCTGAATTAAAAGTGCGGCTCAGTCGTGCTGCAAACGCCACCCCGCGCCGAAGCTCCGCACGCTCCGTCTCCTCGCGGGTGTCAGCGTGCAGCCGGAAGTAGAGGGCGGGAGTTCCTCTTCCCTTACCTCTAGGACTTTAACTTCACGCGCGACTGACGTCACTCTCTCGTGGGAGCTGGCGCCGCCGAGATTATATTACCCGGCATGCCTTGCGCTCTTCCTTTTTCGTCTCGCAAGACAAGATGGTGAGGGGAGGCGACGGGGTTTAATGGCGGGTTTGTGGGAGACGCCCCATCCGTTGCCATCCGGCCTCTGGACGGCACGCCAGCTGAGCCGCGGGCAGCGGGGGGCCCCGGGAAGCCAGCTGCCTCTCTCGGCGCTTATCTGGGGTGGGGACGCTTAACCGCTTGGGCGGGAGCCGGGCTCGGTTGCAGGCCTGGGCCGCTCTGGGAGAGATGGATGCACCCCTTGGGCGCCGCGGGGGCTTCGGCTTCCCTCGGCGGGGTGGGGGGGGGGCGTCCCTTGAACTGCGGCTCACGTGCGTCTGTGCGGCATAGATCCGCCGCAGGACTTGCCGGCCGGAGTTTCGCTTCGGGGGTTGTGGTCGGTGGAGGCGGCGGCTGCGCCCACACGCAGCGCGGGGGCCTTTTTTCTGCCCTCTCATTCCGAAGTTTGTTTTTAATATACAGAACCTCTCGTAATGTGCAGCTGGGAGCTCCTGTTCAGCGCGGCGTGATTGTTTTCTTGGTTGGAAAGTGGCTGCCCCGCGCTGACCAAGGCCGGGGGCCTCAAGGGAAAATGGCTCCAGATCTTTGGAGGTAGCATTTTTGGACCCTGCCTCCATGTTGAAACAGGATAAAAAGATTTATAAAAAACTAGCGGGCCCAGCCACGCATTGCTGTGGCAGTTGTCCTTCTCATCACAGTCCGCAACCCACACAGATGTCCATGCAGGTCCAATGATCCCCAGCATAGCCTTTTGGGGTGGTCAAACGGAATCCCTCTTTCCCTTTTCAATGCACATCGTTATATGGTGCTGTCTTGTTTTTTTTAGTATAAGGTAACCCTTTCCATTCCACAACAGAACTGTCCAGAGTGCAAATCCCGCTGTCCATGAGGCTGGTTGACACGCACAGTCCTGGCTTGGGTAAGGCAGAACTGGGGCAAGCAGGCTATCCCAGTCAGGCAGCAGAGGCAGGGTGGTGAGGCGCTCAGATCGAGGCCAGCTCCCTGGGTTCTTAAAGGGCCACGTGCAAAAGAAGCGGAGCCAGTAGTGTTGGTTCGCCCCCACCCCGTGGATTTTCTTAGTAGAAAAAGGCAAACTCCAGCTTGCTTTTAGTAAAAGAGAGCTATGGCGAATATGGGTGAGGAAGTGGGTAAGTGGTGTTTGGATGTGAGGGAGGGCAGAGTGAAGTGTGTGAGGATGAGCTGCATGTGTGTTGTGTGGTAGCAGTGGGTGAGGCACAGAGAGTGAAAGTTACCTGCGTGTAAGGGGGTGGGACCCCACCTGATGTCTCACACGGCAAAGTGTGTATTTGTTTCACTTCCACTCATATTACCTAACAGTGTTACCTATTTACTGTTTCCACTGCTCATCTCTGCCCATCTGCACGGACATTCTAAGCCCTCAGGCCACAGGCAGACAGGCTGCACGAACATTGACAGTTAAACACAAACAGCTTCATGGCCTGGTGTGCCAGGAAAAAGGCGTTTTTACCTGGCTCAGGTATGGACTTTTGGCGGTTTGAAGGTCCGAGTACCTGCCAGCAACAGGGAGGGACGTCCTGTGAAAATTTGGGGGCGATCCGTCCAGCAGCTTCTGAGGGAGACCATCAGGGACAAACTTAGATTTTTATATATATAGATAATCTCAAATATTTTGTACTTTTTACCTATACTTCTCATTTTCAAAGATATGTTCGTTATTCAAATGTGACTATCGTTAAATGTCAAAAGGCATAGAATGATAGCAGGTGTTCATGTTTAAAATTTATAATACTTTAACTCAGTCCAATATACAGCTAGTTCTGTTGAGCCTGTATATTTCTGTTTGGTACAAAATTCATGATTTCTATTAGCAGCTCCTATTTTTCCTTTGTTTTTAAATAGCAAAACATATTCACAAAAAACACACCAGGTGCAGCAATATTCACATCTCTCTCACCTTTTGGGCGTACTCACAATTTTGTCATTAAAACATAAGTATGTATAAAGTTAAATTCCATAAGTACACTGATAGATTTATATACTAAGTAACAAAACATGCCCTTTGTGCAGCTGAAAAAGGGAAACGCAATTATGTTTGAGAACTGCATGAATTTCATTTTTTCTCCGTTCTGGTGTATTTCCCAAAAAACCCTCTCCCATTTTTTATGGGGTCAAATTTTAGGATGTTTTATATCAATATTGTCAACCAAATGCACTTTCCCCCCAAACTGTCAAAAGTTAATTGCTGTGATTTTTCCATTTGTAAGCCTCTGTTCTAAACCAGAGTTCAATGGCTGTCTAGAATCCCATTGTATTGGAGGCCAGTGCCTTACTCTCCATATACTTATTTCATGCATGTCTAGAATCCCATTGTATTGGAGGCCAGTGCCTTACTCTCCATATACTTATTTCATGCATCATGGGTAGCCAGAGTTATTTTTTAAAAGGGAGGAATTCTGTTCCTGCGGATGTGTTCTTGAGCACAGTGTAAACTGAGAGTTGTACATGTCACAGCTTGATGTTGGTTTGTTGTGAGGTTTGGAAGCAGGTGGTTCCTTAAATGCAGTGATGTCTTAACTGCATTGCTTTTCAACTCAACAGCCCAAGGGGAAGAAGGCCAAGGGGAAGAAGGTGGCTCCAGCCCCTGCTGTAGTCAAAAAGCAGGAGGCCAAGAAGGTGGTGAATCCTCTCTTTGAGAAGAGGCCCAAGAACTTTGGCATCGGTGAGCATGTGCAGAGGCAGGAGACAAGAGGGTCGGTGGGGAAAAGTTGGTTTATATCAAGTGACGTTTAATAACTTATAGGTTTTTTAGTAGAGGATAACTGCAATATACCAGTCTAAGTAAGGAAGGAATATTGATGCTGAAATGAGGAAAAATATGGAGTTTAACTGTTGGGGAATAGTGTTGGTTTCTTTGTATTGCATCATTTCATACCGGTTTGCATGTGAGTTTGATTTCTATAAATCACCTCAAACTATTGAGGCAGCAAGCAGTTGTATTTGCAAGCTGAAACGTGTACATGGAGTTTACTCCATCTCAGTTGAATATGGCACATAGTCTCCAGAGCTGCCTTGCGTTAAGCCCATGATTTACTGTGCAGATTAACACAGTGGCCATTCCAGCATGAGTATGGACTCCCTGTTTGACATCACCAGTTGTTGGGAATGTTCCTGGTTAGGATCTGTTGGAAGAGTCTTCTTGTATTGAATCCTTTTAATAAAGCCATTTGTAACAGTCTTGTCAAAACAGCTTGAAAATTTGGTTATTCAAAGCAAGGTGTTTGCTTAATTCTGGGCATCTTTCTCATTCTTGCTGTCATGTGAAAGGGGCCCTAATGATGGAGGGTCAGGAACCTGGTATATCACTTGTAGAAAAACGTCCAGTTCCAGCTAAACTAAAGCTGCCAAAAGGGCGGAGGGCCACAAGCAAATGATGAAGATGAATATTTGCTATCTGAGTGATAATTGCTGACATGACATCCACCAAGATCGCTGATGCTTGTGTGCCTTTGGCCCTGGATGTAGTTGGGGAGCTGATCTGGGAACAGTGGAATCAGTTGCATGATGTCTTTTCAGGGCAGGACATCCAGCCTAAACGGGATTTGACCCGCTTTGTGAAATGGCCCCGTTATATCAGACTTCAGCGCCAGAGAGCCATCCTTTACAAACGGCTGAAGGTGCCCCCTGCAATTAACCAGTTCACGCAAGCGTTGGATCGCCAAACAGGTAAAGGGTGTGTCACAGCATTTTGACTTATCCTTTGTGACAGGTTCACAAGGATACATGGGTAAGCTAGCCTTATAATTTAAGGGTAGTTTAAAAGTAGCTTGGAAATGGGCATGAAGGCTGCTGGAGGTGAATCATGGGGTGACTAGGTGGTGTTAATTAATATGCTGCTGATGGCTCAGGCGCCAGACTCCCCAAATTGTGTGTGAGAGTTGGTTTGTGACTTCCAGGTGCTTCTCCTGGAAGGTCCTTGGTACAAATCCAGCTGATTCCCTAATCCACTGATACACAAATAGTGGCGATGACCAGCACTCTTTAAGTGGGATGTTGTGGGGGACTGTTTTAGAAGATAAGGCATAACATTTGACTTGTGGGCAGAAGTGGTTGACTAGAATTTATGTTGGTGTTAGTTGGAAGTTAGAACCGGAAAGATTAACCTTGGCAAAATGTGAATGTCATGTGACTGACGCTCAGGAGACTTGGTTACACAATAACACCCCCTAAAAAGGGGAGTGACTTTCCTTTAGGTGCAGATGATGCTAGCAAATATTTGCTATCTGAACTGTCTTGATGACTCCCAATCACCAAGATCGCTGATGCACAAAAGTCTCTCCGGGGTGGGGTGGGGGTGGTCAATAAGGAATTGACTTCCCTCTAATATGTCTTAACAGCTACTCAGCTCCTGAAGTTGGCCCACAAGTACAGGCCTGAGACCAAGCAAGAGAAGAAGCAGCGGCTGCTTGCTCGGGCGGAGCAGAAGGCTGCAGGAAAGGGAGATGTCCCTACCAAGAGGCCCCCAGTGCTCAGAGCAGGTAAAATCCTGGAATCTACATGCTAAAGCATATAGTCTACTCTATTAGGAGAAAGGCTGAACCTTGTGCAAGCACCTGCCTCGTAAGAAAGAGTATTGGTGGCTGAGCAACAGGCTATTGCTATGATGTATGAATTTCTTCACCTGAGCTGCAGACTGAAGAGCAAAAATACGAGCTTTTTAACCCTGAGCTTTAGCTGGTTGTTTTTCCATTCTTTACTATGCTCAGCAGCAGTGTTGTGCATCAATACACTGTACCTTTCTACAGAGAGGGATCTGTGAATTTTTGCTTGAAAAATATATCTTCCATTAACTGAGTCATTTTGCAGGTGTTAACACCGTCACAACACTGGTGGAGCACAAGAAAGCCCAGCTGGTGGTGATTGCTCATGATGTAGACCCTATTGAGGTAAGATGTTTGCTGACTGAGTCCTTTGCCCCAAGGGGTTTAATCTTTGCTACTTGGTGAGACCATTTAAGCAGGGAGCTATAATGGAAAATACATATTGCTTATTGCCACACATACACGTCTCACACAGCACAAAGAAATAGAGAGGCTTTCCCATCCTACCATAACACTTATAACAGTGACTTCCTTCTTGACTCTTAGCAGAATGAAAACACAGCTGGCTGGTGGGGGGATTACTGCATCCAATGTTAGTGAATATTACAATTCAGTGAATTGTTGAGGTCTTTGAATCTACTGCCCATCAGGTTCATTATGTGCCCTGACATGCAGTGTCCCACAGTGGAGTATAATGGGGTTTCCGAGCTGTATGGCCATGTTCCAGTAGCATTTTCTCCTGACGTTTCGCCTGCATCTGTGGCTGGCATCTTCAGAGAATC
>NW_025950304.1:0-10024 GCF_021028975.2 Sphaerodactylus townsendi | reverse complement strand
GTGCGTGGCAGCCTGCGCCTGCGTGCATTCATTTCCCGCCCAAGGACCGGCGCAGCGGCTGCATCCTTGCCACAGCCCCGCCCAGGAATGCCCTGCCCATAGAATGCCCGGCCACGCCCCCGTCATGCCCCGCCCAGATCCATTGGTGCTACGCCACAGTTTGAATCCCACCACCATGGGAACCTGTTACTAAAATTTTTGGATCCCACCACTGTGTTTATACATTCAAAAAGGTTTCTGTTGAGAAATGTTGATATATCAACCATGGAGATTGTCCTTGTTTTTCTTTTTTTTAAAAAAAGTATGTCTGTTCCCATCATACCTCTGGGGTCAGTTTTAGCAATAATTGAAACGTAGAATGTACATAAGGAAATATTTGCAAATCTTTAATTTCCAAAGGGCACATCTGCTAACATTCTATTATAATTTTCTTAACTCTGTTTCTTTCATTAAGGCGCTAATTCTGCTCCCAGGTGGATCATTAGCTTTTTTACCCATTTGGATTAATTTAATTCCTGCTACAAAGAGCTACCATCGCTTCATAAACGAAATGGGAACTTTAACTCTTGTTTTAACCTAGTCTTCCGCCATGAGAAATCATGTCAAACCTAATTGCGTTGAAGGGAATTTAAATTCATTTCCTGTGACATTATTTCAAAAGCCATCTCAGAGGCAGCGTCTGCGGAGCGTCCTTCAGCGCGCACTCTTCGTGAGATGCGGGCAGGACATTTCTCTGGTGTGCGTCTAAATAACTCACAATTCCCTGAGATCAGGGGAAGCTAACATAATGAGCAGTGAAATGAAGATGAACCACTGAAGCTTTATTTCTGGCCCCGTTTTTATTTGGAGGAGGGAGTAGTAAATCACCACCTCCCCAACTTCCAGTGATATCATTGATTTATTTCTGGAGGTACTTTGAACATCTTTATTATAAAGTAACATGATGGCAGCTTGCCACCAAGAGCATTTATGCCTACTTGGATAAGATTCAGGGAAGTCAAATGTATATGTATATACATATGCATTTTTACAGGATGGCAATCTGTGTCTCCGCTGTTACTGCAGCCCCGGAATTTCAGACAGGAATTGTATATCTGAAGTAGAATTTGTGCAAACACAAGTCAAAATGTTGTTTATTGCCGACTGTTATCAACCCCTAACCTAAGCAGTCTGAAGGGTATCACTGAGCAGCCTTTCAGCAGGGTGGTCTGACTACCTTATTTATTTACCGATCAAATTTCAGGTCACTTTATTTTTGCTGCCATGGGTTGCACTTCTGCCAAGGAAATTAGTAATTGGGCCAGCCAAGGATTATTCTCCTTGCCTGATCTCATTGGATCTCAGAAGCTAAGTCGGGGTGAGGCTGCATTAGTATCTGGATGGGAGACCACCAAGGAATGTCAAGCAGGAACATAGGTATAGATTTTTTATGGGGGTGTTCAGGGGTGGGGCCACCCCCGCACCCATCCCTAGGGCATGGCCACGCCTCCCCAAGGAGAATCTGGGGAAATTTGGGGGGGGGGGGTGCCTGCTGTCAGGGGTGCAATTGTTAAGCTACCAGCACCAAACTTTCAGGGTATCTTTAGGAGACTCTCCTAATGATACCACCCAGGTTTGGTGAAGTTTGGTTCAGGGGGTCCAAAGTTATGGACCCTCAAAGGTGTAGCCCCATCTCCTATTAGCTCCCATTGGAAACAATGGGGGATGGGGTCACACCCTTTGGAAGTCCATAACTTTGGACCCCCTGAATCAAACCTCACCAAACCTGGGTAATATCATCAGGAGATTACCCCCAAATAATCCCTGAAAGTTTGGTGTTGCTAGCCTAAACAATGAGCCCCCTGCAGGCCAAAAACCAAAAAACACTAAAATGTTTTAAAAACCCACAAACGGGTGGGCGGAGCTTCGGACATGAATGGGGGGGTTGAACCCGAGAACCCCCCCTTACCTATGTCCTTGATGCCAAGGTTGTTGGGCAGAGGCGGTTAATGGCAAACCACCTCTGTTAGTCTCCTGCTTAGAAACTCTACAGCAGTGTTTTCCAACCTTTTCGACGTCACGGTACCCTTGACCTCACTCTTCATATCTCACGGTACCCCTGCAATCCTCCACCCACCTTCCCCTCCTAGTTCCCTTGCTTGCCACCCTCCCCCCCCCACACCATCTTCCCCTCTCAGGGTGAATGGAAGCACAGGGGTGGGGGTGGGTGGAAAGTGGTTGCTGACCTTGTGGCAGGCCCTACCCCTGGGCCAACTCCATATCCTTGCTGGTGCCGGCGGGAGACACTGCAAAAGTAAGGGGGGCCAGAAGCGTTGCCACGGTACCCCTGGGACATGCTCACGGCACCCCACGGTACCACGGAACCCTGGTTGGGAATCGCTGCTCTACAGGGTTGCCGATTAGTCAGCTGCATCATTTTATACACACTATTCTGTTCTGCAGGAGAGAATGTGTGAGTGACATCATGGTTTAGATCTCTGCTGTGAAAGGCAGGGTGATTTTCACTGATTCCCCCATCCTACGACAGACCTCTGACTTCCCTCACCCCCCAAATCCTGTTCCCCAGAACAGCCTTTCAGGGGCCATTTTGGGCTGCAGCAGAAGGGGGAAGTTGTACACAACAGAAAGAAACCCTTCAGTGAGTAGACACTGGCCATTTCCCCACTGAGAAATTAAAGCCGGATACAGCCAGATTTCAAAAGAAACAGCAGTTTTTCATCGCGGTTTCTCCCTCCTTACTGCAGCGGGTGTCTAGTGAAGACCTTGATGTCTATTGCAAATTCAAGCAATGCAGCACTCCACATGAGCGCGCGATCTGCTCAGCGGCTCTGTTCTTTCTCATCCTGATTGGCTGTTGTGTTGTGTTGGGGCGGGAATTTTTTTAAAACTTTTTTGTGTGTGCAGGTACGTCACTATGTAGAGATGGAATTTTCCTGCCAATCAAGGGAGCAGCTTTCTTCTGATTGGCTATTGGGTTGGAGCGGGAACGATAGCTGTTTTTCACACGCAGCTATGTTTATGTGTGGCTTCGACATTTTTTAAACTCTTTACCCACGCAGCTTCGTTGACACGAAAGTCTAATTTCTGTTTACAGTTTACCGTTGGCACGCAAGTCAAAACACATTTCCGTGTACCCACGTTTCAACGTGGCTGCCACCGGCGCGAAACAAAGGGCTGCGCTCGCTTTGTGCACAGCCCACGGCTCTCTGATTGACTGGAAGGCTCCATGTCACTCCCTACGGTGAGAAAACAAATCTAGATTTTGTCTCCTGAACCTCCCCGCCGATCTGGCTTCAGCGCATGTTTTTTAAAAAGGTGCACTTCCATGCAGGTTTCTAAAAAAAACCTGATAAGGGGGAGAGTGCGTGCCAGAACCGGGATGAATCTGTGTTTGGCAGTTAAGCAGTGGGGAGTTCTTGTTGAAACCTTGAGATTAATTGACTGTGGGGAATCGACCATTTTAGGTGAGATCTGTCCTGCACTCTCCAGGCGGGCCTAGTCAGGTCTCTTCTAGAGCAATGACCTCAGGTCTACGTAGTGTGGCTTAAGACCATCAACAGGAGCTGGAAATGGTGAAAGAGAGGAACTTCAGGCTGATACATCCCAACCAGGAAGAGGGGGCTACATTCACTGCTAATTGAAATGCTTACAAAACATTTCCCCATATAGCCCAGAGCTAATACCAGTAATGACGATGACACTAAACATGAGAAGATAACCAGTATCTCAAGTACCTGATGTAATAGCAATCAACATAGATATCCCCATGAATTCAGAGCAATGACCACCCATAGGAGACCTATGGGGGCCTACCAACTTCTCTGCCTGGTTTGCTAGCTCTGCTGATTTCAAGACCAAAATGACTTGGCCACAGTTATCCAAACTCTGGTAACCTTATAGTTGGAACACTGCAATGTGCTTCATGTGGGGCTACCCCTTGAAGACAGTCTGGAAGCTGGAGCTGGTGTAGCATGATGCAGCTTGGCTGCTAACTAACACCTCAGGACGTGCACATATTATGCCAGTACTGAAGGATCTGTTCTGACTCCCAGTTCACAACCAAGCTCAGCTCACTACCAAGCTCAATTTCAGGTGTTGGTTATGACCTATAAAGCCTGAAACGGCATGTGATCATGTAACCCCCATGCTCAGAATGGGTTGACCCAGAAAGGGGTGGAGACTCAAAGCAGCAGGAGGCTGCAGAGCTCATGCAGTTTGGAGGAGACAAGGCTACCAGGCTCAGACCTTGATTTGTATAAGCCCTTAACACCTTGTTAAGGTAACTGCAATGTTGTTGGGAACTACTGGGAAGATAGTTTATTTTTGCTATGTTGTAAATGTTGGAGTTTATTGTTTCAGGGTTCTTTTTGTGTTTGTAATGGGTGAGCGTTCTCCTAGAAACCTTCATCATGTTGAATCCTGTTCACCAAGCCCTTGGAGTCTTCAGGAGCCAACCCACTTGCAGGAAGAATTGGACTTGGCAATATCAGAAGACTGTAACTAGAAGGACTTGAAATGCAACCTGAACAGGACCTTGAAGTGTGATGTTAAATGTTGATGTTTGATGTTACATGTTAAGAAAGTAAACCATTTTGTTTTTAAAATTTGTTGTTGCAAACTCATTCCAAGTTCTGCCCCACAGAACCCACAGAAAGAGTTTACAATCACACTACCTGTGGGAGTGCCTTCTGCCAAAGAGACCGTCCCTGGTGCTGAGGTCATGGGGGAGCTGTTGGCAGCCCCTTCCCCCTCCGAGGTGAGGGTGGTGGGGGCTGCATGGAGGGCTATGTCTGAAATAGCCTCCACTTCATGGAATGCCCTTCCACTAGAAGTGTGACAGGCGCTGACACTATATACCTTTCAGTGCCATTTTTGCCCAAGTGTCTGAATGACTGATGCCACCTACCCCCAGGTCACTGGGCTTTTTCAGAACTTGTCCTCCACCTGCGCCTAGGAGGATTAGGTGTGTGGTGTGTCTGTTTTAGGTATGTTTTTAGGTATTTTGTAAAGGTATATTTTCTTTTAGGTATGTTTTGTTTTAGCCATGTTTTTTAGGAATTTCTGTCTGTATGCAATGCTGTTTTTATTGTAACGTGGGAAGGAATTTTTAGATTGTTGTAACCCGCCCTGGGATGCATTGAAAGGACAGCACAGAAAACAAACAAACAAGACTGAGCCATCTAAGGAAAGCTATACTGTTTTAAGTTCATTGAACTCAGTGGCCTTAGTAAGCTGCAACTCTGCTTAGAGTTGCGCTGTAAATGTATAATAAAATATATTATTTAGGTATAGTTATGACATTTATTTACTGACAGAACTCAGTTCCTGTTACCAACTGGTGGTGATTTCATAATTCCCTTCCTGTTATTCCTGTTATTCCTGTCTTCTAGAATTAAGGTAATTGCAACCTACTGAGCTTCAGACACACACACCGTTAGGGTTCCCCTGCCTTATGCTCCAAATTAGAGTATCTCCAATCAGAAGTGAGCACATGTTTCTTAATTCTGATTTTAAGGACCACCTGCGTATCCTCTTATAAGCAAATCTGACCCTCAGCTAGTTAATCTCACTGGCTTGTTTATCTTGGCTGACCATCTCCGGGCATGGCTCCACGAAGACATTTTATCTGGGAGCCTTGGAAGTTTGCTTTCCTTCCAGCCCACCCTTCCCTCCCGCCCAGTGAATCATTACTCTAATGAGATAAAGATCTCTAGCCGAGGAATGATTCTTATTATAAAGTTCCCGTGTTCCTCTAGGAGACTTCCCCAAGGTATATATTAAAACCAAAATGGTCTCACACAATCATTTAAATCTACAAACCTCCATTCATTTCTGAGTCCCTCCAGGCATTTATCTTACAAGCGACCCAATCAAGACGAATTTTGACTGTCTCTGAAGAGCATATGGGAACACCGAATGCCATTCTCTGGTATGTTCAGAGAGACTGAATTATGGCTGCTCACTTGCAGCCCATTTGGAAAGCGGAATGTTTCAGATCTGTAAAAAAATGAACACTGGAGTCTCATTTGGGCCGCTCAGATGGGAAGGCCGCTGATGGGGAAAAAAACTTATGTGTTCCAGGTGTGGACAGCTTCATGTATCTAACGTAGGGTATGTAACATAGAAAAGGCAATGCTGAACCTTGAGTTATTTCTCTGCAAACAGTGCTGAACTTTGTTTTTGCGTGTGTCTTTCAGCTCGGCAGCTGTGGCTGCTGGTTTGCATATTTCAAACATGGGATAGAACTTTGTAAGAATATTTAATTGTGTCAGTCTGTGAGGTTTATCTAGGGTTATGTGCTTGTTAATATTTTATTGACTGCAGTATTGCTTGTAAATGATGTAACAATGAAGTTACATGGACTGTTTCCAATAAAAGGCAAAGCAGTTATTCATTCTGCAGACAACGTGCACACATGCATAATCATATCACACATGGAAAAAGTCTCTATGGAAGGCTCAGCATAGTCCCTTCATTACAGAAACATCTATGATGACAAACATTAAATCATGTGATCAAAAAATCATTTGATTAAAAAGGTTCACCTTGAAAATGTTCTAGGTTAAAGTTTTAATTGATTTATAAATTATTTAAAATTTATATGAGTCACTTTTGCAGTTTATGCCCATCAGAGATGCATTGGTGCAAACTACCTTAAGACCCCACCGGGCTGAGGTCTTCAAACAAGGTTGGACTTATTTGAACTTTTACCTTTGACCTTCAGGTCAAAGTTAGAGAGTTAAATAGAGAGTTAAATAGCCTATCTACTGGTAGTGAATTAGCATTCTTGGTTATTAATAAACTTATCTGTGATGGCGAACCTTTGGCACTCCAGATGTTATGGACTACAATTCCCATCAGCCCCTGCCAGCATGGCCAATTGGGCATGCTGTCAGGGGCTGATGGGAATTGTAGTCCATAACATCTGGAGCGTCAAAGGTTCGCCACCACGGTGCTAGACTGTATAATGCATTTATTATGTTGATATTCTGTGTACTTAAATATGCTTTGTTATCTACTGACAACACTGGGGTTCAGGTGCAGAACAGACAGTTTTCTCCTGAATTACTGTTCATTCTTCACAACTTTGCAAATTTGAAAACTAAAGCAAATTGTCAAGTGTGTTCAGCCACTATCTCTCACAGGCAAAGATCTGCAACAGAAGAACTACCTGTGACAGAAGAACTCTGTGATCCCCCTCTGAAGATGCCAGCCACAGATGCAGGCGAAACGTTAGGAACAAGATCCACCAGACCACGGCCATGCAGCCCGGAAAACCCACCAGAACCAGAAGAACTACCCTCTGTAGTCAGCTAACCACTCCAAATACCTGTTGAATACAATAGTATCAAACCTATATATAGTATCAAACCTGTAATAGTATCAAACCAAATTCCATCAGTGGGGGAGACAGATCCAACTGCTATTTATAAATAGAGGAATTATCTGGAATATTTTAAAAAACTTGTTGAAAGGTCTTGATAGGAATATTATAATGTTTTAAGCTGAGATGGGATCCAGCAGGTTCTCACAGGTTCCTGAGAGTAGGTTACTAATTATTTGTGTGTGCTGAGAGGGGGTTACTAACTGGTGATTTTGCCACATGATTTTTGCCTTAGTGACGCCCCTCCTCTCAGCAGCAGCGCACAGAACTTGAAGCAGTCTAGCAGGAGGTGCACCGGCGTGCGTGGCAGCCCGCGCCTGTGTGCATTCGTTTCCCGCCCAAGGACCGGCGCAGCAGCTGTGTTCTTGCCACAGCCCCACCCAGGAATGCCCGGCCACGCTCCCGTCATGCCCCGCCCATCCCCATTGGTGCTACGCCACAGTTTGAATCCCACTACCATGGGAACCTGTCACTAAAATGTTTGGATCCCACCACTGGTTTTAAGCCATTGGGAAAATATATTTAATCACACCATTTATATTAGAAGTAATTCACAAAGGATCAAGCACCTTGTATAAGATGCTGTTAGCTAAAGAAGCTGAAAGAGGTCCTGCTTGGGGGGGTGGGGGGGCAGATTTCTGCACTTTTCAGTAAAGTCTGAAAAACATACAAGGATGCAGAAGCCAGGGCAGGACCCCTCAACAGAGATAAGAAGTTGGCAGAAGATCATGAAAACACTTGATAAAGGTGCAATAGAAACTTAGTTGGTAAGGCAACCTTACGTAATATGTTTTTGACTTAAACTTTATCAAATATAGAAATGCAAGGTGGGTTCAGGGTGGAGAAATCAAATGGTAATGCAGTGACCAACCTGTACGTCCTCCAAGTCCAACCAATGGTCAGGGAACTGGGTGGACTTTTTTGTGAAGTATAAATTATGTTACACAGGCACCCAGCCCTTTGAGACTCCTCCCTGACTCACAGGAGAGAGATCTCCCGAAACTGCAGTTTTGAAAGAGCAACCAAATACATTTTGAAAACGGAGAAATCTAATGGAACAGGTCTATTTTAACCTGGCAGAGCGAGCTTTGCTCTGTGCCCATCAGTTTATTTTTAGTATTTCAGGATTAATATCAGGATTTTTCCCTGTTGGTGTGGCTTTAAGGCAGACCTGGGCATTATACGGCCCGCGGGCCACATCCGGCTTGCCGGATGACCCTGACTGGCCCCCTCCCGTGCTGGGGAGCGAGGCGTCTTTGAAAGCCCCGCAGAAGCCGGTTGCCTTGGCTGCCGGTTTCTGCGGGGCTTTCAAAAGCGCCTCGCCCCACTGCCTTGCTGGGGAGTGAGGTACCTTTGAAAGCCTCGCAGAAGCCAGTTGCCTTGGCTGCCGGCTTCTGCGGGGCTTTCAAAAGCGCCTCGCCCCCCCTGCCTTTTGGCCCGGCCCTCCACAATATTTTCTGTTTCTTATGCGGCCCCATGGAAAAAATAATTGCCCACCCCTGCTTTAAGGATTGGATACGTGCAGCATTTTAACATCTTCAGCCTCAGCGTGTAAAGAACTGTGAACTACTTGGCAAATATTTGTGTTCAGATATCAACCAGGATGTTCCTAGATAGGTGTGTGGATGAATATGATGTCGGGACGGATATACAGAATGGTATTCAACTAGCTAGTTGTCGAAGCAGATGGAACCTTCAAGATTTGTCCTGTGTACATACCCCCAGAAAGAAGGTTAAAAATAAACAATATCTTTTATTCTAAGCAGACGCACAATCGCTTGCGAATTATATTCTGTGACCAAAAAGAACAGCTGTGGTGTGTTGGTATTGTTGCTTTAAGGACAACTCCCATTGAGAGGGAATTGAGAGGCTCAGATCTTATGACCATAACTGGAGGAAGAGTCAGAGTTCCTGAGGTCTAGCTGCGGCCTGGTTAGTTAGTTGGCTGTTGTGTTCTAATAAACACTGTTCTCAACCACTACTGTCTCTAGAACTAACCCATTCCCTCCCTGAAGGTATAACAGTTTGGCAGTGACGAAGGGAGGGGGAACTGAGTCCGGGCCCCTCTCACCCCCGCCCCTCTCACCCCCGCTCCACTCCCACCATGCTTCCACCACGTGACGGCAATGGCGGCACCCAGGACAAGCCGCCCTGGATGTCCCCATTGCCGTTACGCATCTGCAGTTTGGACAAGAGAGATTTAGGGTGGGAAGAGGCAAATGAGGCCTCCTGTTCAGGCAATTCGCTGAGGTTAACTGAACGATTTGGTTGCTCATGAACGTTTAAGCTGCGTACAATATTTTATTGATATTTATCTGGCTACTACTGAAAATATTTGGGTTAAAAAGAAACCTGAACCTGAAAGCGGGCTTGGAAAATGGCAGGGTGGACAAAGGACTGCCCCCCACACACACACACACTGGTGCTTTCCAAGCCCTGGGGGGAGAGCCCCGCACACAGGGATTGTGCTGTCTCCCTTTGGAGGACTTGGAAAGCAAGGGAAGGGGAGTAATCCTGCAGCATGAGATAGCATGAGCCTGAGTTAATTCAGACCAGCATGTAGGACAGTGGTGGCGAACCTATGGCACTCCAGGGGTTCATGAACTACAATTCCCATCAGCCCCTGCCAGCATGGCCAAT
>NW_025950303.1:0-10027 GCF_021028975.2 Sphaerodactylus townsendi | reverse complement strand
AAGTAACAGCAAAAATCATCATCCCTTTATTTTGAAAACTGGGGGCAAAATTAGATTTCTGACAAATTCCATATTCTGTCTTCCTCCACAGGAGGTAACCAAAACAACTTACGTCATTCTCCTGTCTTCCATTTTACCTTTAGAACAACCCTGCAAGGTAGCTCTTGTAGAATGTGTGTGACTGGCAGACTAGGGATTCAAAATAATTCTTTATGATTCTAGTTCTAACCCCTATACCACATTGTCTCTGATAGTGCAATCAATCAAATTCACGTTTATTAGCCATGGGTAGGCTGACCAGACGTCCCACTTTTGTCCCGTGGGTTTTTTCAAGTGTCCTGGTTTTGAAAGGCTGCCGCACTGCCTTCTGGGGCGCAAGGCAGTATGACAGCCTCCCGCGCGCGCGGCCACAGGAGCGCACGGCCTTCTGGGGCGCTCCCGTTTCCTGCCCTTCAGCTGCGCACACCTACCCGCCCGTCCCAGTTCACAAAGGTGACCATCTGGTCACCTTAGCCATGGGCCATACAGGCATGTATAAGACTTCAACCCTAGCCCAGCTTCCAAGAGTTTACATAAAAATTAAAACTCAATATGAGATTTATACAAAGCATTAAAATCCAAAAAAGAGGCTATTATATAAGCTTGAAAAATACAAATTGTAAAGAACAATTGTATGGCATTGAAATACAGCAACAGAATACAGAAATACAGCAACAGAATACAGAAAAAAGAACAATTGTATGGCATTGAAATACAGCAACAAAAATACAAGCTCTGGGAAATTCTTAATCCCCAGTTGGTTTTTTTTAAAGAGGGGAATATTATCCACCTTCCCTGTCTGTGCTGCCTTTCTCCCTAAATGTGGACCCAAAGTGACTTACATCCTCCTCTTGTTCTCTATTTTATCCCCACAACTACAACCCTGTGAGATAAGTTAGGGTAAGAGAGTATCTGACTGACCCATGGGCACCCAGCATTGCTTCCATAGCAGTTTAGGGATTTGATCCTGGATCCTAGTCAGACACTCTTATCACTGCACTGACGGGTTCTGATAGATCTGGAAAGTTGTTAAAATCCTTTGTTTCATAACTGGTTTTGAAAGGCATAGGGCAAGGCCCTGTCCACAGAGCAAAGGCTCTGACCGGTTACAAAAATAACCATCCAAAAGCTTCTTCAGTGTTCAGAGATTTATTGTTTTCAATTCTGCGCAGAAGAGGGAACTCTCCTCTGTTAGCAACAAGGAGGAGGTTCAAAGGGGCTGTTGCTTGTGTAATGTAATTTATACCCTCTTACAAACATCCCTCCTTGTCTTCTGACCATTGGCTAGATTTGGAATACGTACACATTGCCATTTGAATCTCCACTCCTCTCCAAAGCCCACTTTGCTTTCCACAATTGGGCGTGTATTCTCTATGTCATCTTGCCCCGTTCAGAGACTTTGGTTGCTATAGTATTTCGCCCTTATCTGTGTTTTTCTGTACGCTTTGTCTCTTTTATCTTTCTGGTGAGAGGCCGTACCCAAATTCCACAGCATGTGTATCAGACTTTACTGAAAAGTGCAGAAATCCCCCCCCCTTCTTCCAAGCAAAGCCTCTCTACTAATGAAATTACAGTTCTTGGTTTAACTAACAGCATCTTACTGATCTTTTATAAATTACCTCTAATATACTTTATATGATTAAATATATGGCTTAAAACATTATAAACTATATGTTCATATCAGTTTCCACTGGAGGGGGCAGGCCGAAATATTCTATTCCCCTGATGCAAGTGCCTTGCCTGAATGGAGAATGCCCCGGTAGGCCCCTCCGCTCCTCGGAGGAGGACCTACTCATGACCCCTGGCCCAAAAATGATCAGGCTGGCCTCAACGAGGGGCAGGGCCTTTTCAGCCCTGGCCCCTACCTGGTGGAACAGGCTCCCTAGGGAGATCAGGGCCCTGCGGGACTAACAGAGTTTCCGCAGGGCCTGCAAGACGGACCTGTTCCGCCAGGCGTTTGGCCAGCCTGGTTAAAAATACATCTACCATGTCATCTGGCCTCCCGTGGGCACAAGGGGGGGAGGGGGTAGCCAGACGCCATCCACATTTTGAAATGGGTTCTGTTTTTAGGTAATTGATATGTCAATTATGTTTTAATGTATGTTTTAACCCGGTTGTGAACTGCCCTGAGCCCTCAGGGAGAGGGTGGTATATTAAATAAAGAAATAAAGAAATAAAGAATAAGAAAATGAATGAATGAATGAATGAATGAATGAATGAATGAATGAATGAATGAATGAATGTAGCTTAGACTCAGCCCCCTATTTTGTGTGAGACTGGCTAACCAGAATCTGGGGGATACAGTTCACTGCTAAATAAGGGCTCTTGCACAGATGTTGTTCCTGTCTAGAAGGACTCACAGGATAGCATCTTGGGGAATCAAATTCTGTCTTAATTTGTGTGTGACATCTTAATGCTTTCCCTCAGGTGCCAAAATCACCAAACTCTTGTACCATCCAGGAACCAAAGACTATGGGACTGTTCCGTTTGGCTGCAGACTTGGATACAAGCCACATAATCACCCCTACAAATTTTAATTCCACAGGTCCTACTCCAAATCTCCGCAGATGGAAAATTATGTTGGCAGTTTTCCTGACAGCAAGCATTACTTTGAAACTGTCACTCCTTCTGGTCCTGTTTCAGCCAGGTACTTTTCTTCTCACCTTTAACTCATTCAATATCTTCACACCCCACTTTGAGCTAGGGCAGGGGCCTGCAACCTGTGGCTCTCCAGATGTTGATGGACTGGCTGGCAGGGGCTGATGGGAATTGTAGTCCATGAACATCTGGAGAGCCACAGGTTGCAGACCCCTGAGCTAGGGATACTTGACCCACAGTTTAACAGGTCATAGTCTTCTTCCGAAAACTTGCAAAGCCTGCCTGACCCAAAACAATGGAGGGATGTGTACAATCTACACGTACACTTGTTGTCCAGCGTTTGAGGGCTACTTTCAGAAGGAAGTGATGAAGTATGTTTAACCCCCGCCCACTGAAGGGGGCTAATCCTAAATCCCACTTTTTGTATGACAGTTGTCAGTTGGTCTCAAGAGGGGCAGATTGCTACAACTTCCATTCCCAGGTACATCTGGGTAGAGGTGGGATCCAGCAGGTTCTCACAGGTTCCCGAGAGTAGGTGACTAATTATTTGTGTGTGCCGAGAGGGGGTTACTCATTGGTGATTTTGCCACGTGATTTTTGCCTTAGTTACGCCCCTCCTCTCAGCAGTAGCGGCAGAACTTGAAGCAGTCTAGCAGGAGGTGCACCGGCGTCCGTGGCAGCCTGCGCCTGCATGCATTCGTTTCCTGTCCAAGGACCGGCGTAGCGGTTGCGTCCTTGCCACAGCCCCGCCCAGGAATGCCCGGCCACGTCCCCGTCGTGCCCCGCCCACCCCCATTGGCGCTACGCCACAGTTTGAATCCCACCACCATGGGAACCTGTTACTAAAATTTTTGGATCCCACCACTGC
The DNA here is from genome assembly GCF_021028975.2 of Sphaerodactylus townsendi. Classification (NCBI taxonomy): domain Eukaryota; kingdom Metazoa; phylum Chordata; class Lepidosauria; order Squamata; family Sphaerodactylidae; genus Sphaerodactylus; species Sphaerodactylus townsendi. Next base: position 6,522 of record NW_025950303.1, on the reverse strand, counting down.
ATCTGGGATATAATTTCTAGCGCTGTGAGGAAGCATTACCATTAGAATCGCTATTGAGGGAGACATTACTAAGCTCTGCCCCATGAATCTCAGGATTTGAGATGCTGGCAAATCCTAACCTAGACCGAAATGTTGTGTAAGAATGAAACAGTCGTGTTTTTCTAACTGAAGATATTTACAAGTTTTTCAGGGAAGCTCTTCAGAAACTTTCGGCTCTGCAGTCTCATTTCGTTCCTGTGAATTGGCCCATCGCAATTTAACAGGTAAATCTTGGCTTCCTCTTAGAGGACGAGTTGCCAACGTGGTGCCTGCAACTTTCCTGGTGCTCACCAAATGTTTTTATGGGCGAGGTCTGGTGGAGCTTTTATCCAGCAGGGCTTCAGACTGACTATGAGCGTTCCCCCACTTACTCATAGCCCCCTCTGCCGCGCGCTACTCTCAGCGCGCGTCATTTCTGGCGCGCGCCTAGGTTTCCCCATGACCCCGCGAAAAACGCCGTTTTGAAGAGCGCCAGGAATGACGCACGCTGAGGGGGCGCGACAGCGGCAGCGTCGGGGCGGCTGCGTTGTCGCCGCCCCTGTAGTGGGGAGTGCCGGGGGACCCCACGCTACTTGGCTACAGTAGCGCGGGGCAGAAGGTAAGCGGGAAAACGCCCCATGCTTCAGCAACAGCTGTCCCCATAGCACAAGAATCTTCCGTAAACATAAGCAAGAACATATTTTAAATCCATACGTTAAATTGTTCACTGACTTTTCCATCTTTTGATGTATTTTTATTCATTGCTTATTGTTTCTGGATTAGTGTTTTAACTGGTTTTAGATATTTACTGATGATTTTTTTTGCTCCTGGTATTACCATGGGTGTGTGGGAGAAGCGGGGAGGTAAAAATATTTTCAGGGAATGAATAAATTGTACAAAAGAGACAGTACTGAGGCATAAAATCATAGAGGGGGAAGGGGTCGTACAGGTGATCTAGTCCTCCTGCTCAATGCAGGATCTGCCGCATCCCCGACAAATGTTCATCCATCTGCTGCTTGAAGACTGGCAAAGAAGGAAACTCGCCACCTTCCATGGCAGCTGATTCCACAGCTCAACTAGTACCCTCTCAGTAATCCCCCCCCCAATGTCTAGCCAGTTTCTTCCCTCTGTAACTTACACCCATCATTGGGAGTCCTAGCCTCTGTTGCCAACTGGAACAGCTCCCTGCCCTCCTCTAAGTGACAGCCCTTCAAATACTGAATGAGAATCATCATGTCCCTGTCAGCTCCTCTTTTCCAGACTCAACATACCCCAAGTCCCTCAGGCTTTCTTGGGGCGATTCGCACACGAGTAAAATAGGTTCGACCCAGTTCCCTGAGAAGGGTACTGACCTAGGTCGAAGCCATTGTTGTTCCACACTGCAACCAGCTTGATCCCAGCTCGGAGGGCGGAATCATCCTGTGCCTCTTCGCCGCTCCGTCCTGATTGGCTCCTGTTCTACGGCCATGTTCCGTCTATCCCCACCCATGTTATAAAAAAAACTGCCACAGGAATGGAGGGACGAAGGTGGTGTTTTTTGATTGGCCAGCTGTACGCATGCCCGAAACACTCAGCTGTGATTGGCTGAATGGGGGACTCCTGGCACCAGAGATTCCGCACTTTACTGGAATCGAGCTGAGTTCGAGCGTGGTTCCCTGAAAAAGTAGTAGTTCCCAACTGGAGTCGGAAATTTGACCGTTACACGGGGCGAAGCTGGTACAAAACCACGTCGATCCCAGTGGTTGTGTGGAGCACTTGAGTCGAACGCAGCTCGAACTTAGGTTGATAACGCAAGTGCAGAATCGACCTTGGAGTCTCTTACAATGGAGAGAGCTCCGTTTGTTAGCCCGGAGCAGTGGTTCAAGTGATGGATTAGGATTACCCAGGTTCCCTGCTCAGTGATCAAGCCCACCTGGGACCAGTCACTTCCTCAGCCTGGCCTACCTCCTAAGATTGTTGCAGGGATAAAATACAGGAGGGGACAATCACATGCCCTGAGTGCTTTGGAGAAAAGGCGGGATAAGTAATATAATAGATTGTGGAGTTCTGTCGGGGTTTTCGAATTGCTTTTGAGACTCTGGCTCATTGCGCACATGCAGAATAATGCACTTTCAGACTGCTTTCAATGCTCTTTGAAGCTGTGCGGAATGGCAAAATCCACTTGCAAACAGTTGTGAAAGTGGTTTGAAAACGCATTATTTTGCTTGTGTGGAAGGGGCCTAAGAGTTAAGTGCTCTCTCTTGCTCTCTCCTCCCTGGTTTTTGATTTCTCTCAGGGAGAAAAGACTCAGCAGAAACAATAGCCAATTTTTTAAAAAAACAACCCAAAATCTAGCTTTTTTTCAGACATAAATGATGCTCTGCATATGCCCACTGGCATTTTGTCATAATTTTTTTTCCCTTTCCCCCCTTCCTGGCAAAAGTAAGTTGCTCAGACGCTTCGTGTCCTCAGTACCACAAACTGAACCAAAACGTGGCCCCCTTTAATTGTTCTGAGCAACATAAAACATGTGTGTCATCCAGGACCCATCTTTCCTTCAGGTAAACCGTCTGATTTTCCTCCCCCTTGCAATTTGTTGTTCTTTTTTTTCAGAGAACCTGACTTTGGATCCAGATACTGCACATTACCAGTTGGTTCTGTCAAAGGATGGCAAAAGGGTGTGCCGTGGAAACAGTGCGGTGAATACGCTACCCACAAACATAAAAAGATTTGACCATCACATCAGTGTCCTGACTCATAAGGGATTTACCTCAGGGAAACACTGCTGGAGGGTGGATACTGGAAATGGGAAATACTGGAGTATGGGGGTTGCCAGAGAGACCGTGAGGAGAAAGGGAAATTTCAACATTAGTCCCGAGGAAGGCATCTGGGCAATTAAAGTGTGGGATGGCGAATACCACGGTCTCACTTCCCCTACAGAAGTGCTCTGTCTGAGAAAAGTTCCCAACGTGATCTGGGTGTATTTGGACTACGAGGAGGAGAAGGTGGCATTTTTCAATGCTGTGACCGAAGACCACATTTTCACTTTCCCAAAGGCTTCGTTTTCTGGAGAAAGAGTTTTCCCCTGGTTTGAAGTGTGGGCTTCAGACTTCCACCTCACTCTGCTGCCCTGAGATCAGGGTCGGATCTAAATATTTTTTGGAAGGGGGACAAAAATACAAAATGGCGCCTTCTGTATATTATGCACATATTTTTCTTCATATATGCGTATATAATCGACAATTCTTTTAAATGATAGAATGCATTATGTTGACCTCTAATTAATGTAATGAATGAATAATTACACTTTTACATTATTTTATCTATCTATAATGTTTGAATGTTCCCTCGACTCCTTTGCACACACACAAAAACAAACAAACCCAAGGAGGAAGTTTTCCAGCCTAGCCTTTCCCAGACGCTTTTAGAAATACTGACAACTTTGCCCCTTGAGTGCCAGTCACAAGACCACGCGATTCAGTTGCAAAAAGGCAAATGATTGAAAAAATCCGTGAAAGTTTATTACCAGAGCTCTTATCAACTAGATCTAGTTGGGTCCAGGACGAATTTTGCTAGCAATACATTCATTTTTATAATGATACGTCAACAAGCAGCATTGAATTAATGATTGGCTAATTAGTATTTCACCTCCTCTTTCTTCTTGTCTATGTCTTGTTTAAATTTGGATGCGTTCCGGTATATGTGGTTGGCGACCAGTTTGTTGGCTCTAGCTATACTTTGAGATAGTTACATGTCACAGATAACCATGAAGCAAAGCTCTCTGGGGAGGGGGTCAGGAGGAGAAGAGAGCAGGTGGCTTTTCTGAGAATCATAAGAACACAACATCAAAGAGTATTTCTAAGACAAACTTTGGCGGTTTTAGCAAGTTTTTGGGTGCAGGATATAGCTTAGCTTGCTTTTTACAAGGCAAGCAGTTTGCGGTCAGGGCGGTCGCAAGAACAATGCTCCCTATTAGAGAAATAAATGTTTTCAGAGCTCTGAACTTTGTAGGTTTAAGCTTCAGCAGAGAGGCCTCTAAAATCACAATTTTGGGGTTCACCTTACAATACAGCACACATAATTGTAGTCTTACACCAACAGAGACAGCATGTCGTTTCGGCAAGTGAGAGATGCAGGGGGCAACTCTGCCGTCCCGTTTCTCCCCAAGCCCTTTTATTGACAGTTTACAAGAGGAAAAACAAACAAGGCAGGTAGGGGTTTGCAGCACCTGGATACAAGACAATGAACAGAGCAAAGGGCGCAGGGGGATTTGGGCAGGGGATTTGGAAGTTGCACGTACACATTGGAGCCAGGAGGTCTTACAACCTCAGCGGTTTCTCCGAATCCACATTTTGGAAGGAGAGGTCAGTCGGATGAGTGTGAGAGACCCTTTTTCGGGGGTGTGCCCCCGTACTCGAGCATCTCCCAGGCACTCATGCCCTCCAACACATAATTTTGATATTGGAAACACCAAACACACCTGACGCTTCTTCACAGCCTGATGAAATACAGCCCAGGTAAAATTTTATCTGGTAATTATGCTGCTGGAAGCTCAAACGCCTACACTGAAGCTACTGGACTTTAGTCACTGGAAAAGACTCACAGGAAAAATTTAATATATACAGAGGTACGAGGCAAGGGGGCCCTCTGTCTCCGCAATTATTCATATGGGTATTGGAACTACTTTTACACAATATTAGGATGGAGATATAGAAGGTTTGAAAGTGGGAAAGATAAATGATAAAATCCAGGCATTTGCAGACGATACATTAATTATATTGGATGTCCCAGTAAACAAAATTGAACATCTTTGGAAGATAATAAATGATTTTGGGGAATTGGCAGGATTTACAATCAATAAATTGAAAACAAAGATACTTGCATTCAACCTATTAAAAGAGGAAGAAAACCAACTATCCACCCTATCAGGTTGCAGAATAGTTAAAGAGGTAAAATATTTGGGTATAAATCTATCAAAAAATAACCAAGATATTTACAAAAATAACTATGAAAGATCATGGGAAAAAAATTAAACAAGACCTAAATAAATGGGCTAGGATCAATTTAACCTTCTTAGGAAAGATAGCGTTGGTTAAAATGTCAATTTAACCAAAACTGATGTACCTTCTACAGAATATACCATTTATTGAAAACCAAAAACCTTTCAAAATATGGAAAAGAGATATTATAAAGTTCATCTGGGTGGAAGGAAACTCCGGGTGAAATACAAAATAGTAATCTCAAGGAAAAAGAGGGGAGGTCTAACATTATCTGACATGCATTTATATGATATTGCAAATATATGTACTTGGCTAAAAGATTGGATTGACCTAACACATACCAAAATATTAAATCTTGAAAACTATGACCTCACGGATGGCATGAGACGCTGTGGACAACAGAAGATTGTAAGAAATACAGAACATTTAACTTACATTATGTAAGGAAAAATTAATCAAAGTATGGGATAGATATAGATTAATCTTTTATTTATTTATATTTATTTATTTATTGGATTTATAGGCCGCCTCACCCCCAAAGGGCTCGAGGCGGCTCACAGTACAACTGTTTCCAATAACAGCACATAAAATACATAACTAAAACTTAACCCCATTAAAACAAATTTCCAACAGCAGCAGTTACTTAAAATTTAAATAAAAAAGTTAAAAGCAAGCAAAATTTAAAGACAGGCGCCCAATCAAAAGGCTGGGAGGGGAAAGCAGGGCCCAGGATGGAATCAAGGCCTTGCTAAGATGAAAACTGGCAGCCTTAGTGGTGGGTGGTCGAGCAGCGGCCAGCCCCGCCAAAGGTCTGGTGGATATAGATAAACAGTTATAGATAAACACCACTGCGGCTGCCGAGACTAGAGGCATTAAATATGAAAGGTTGGTCAAGAGAAACAAACTGGCCCACATACAAAGAATTACTAGAGTTTGAATTAGGAATTTGTTCTTATGTTCTTATGTGCCTGGCCTTGGCCAGCACCTGGCAAAACAGAGCAGAGAAAGACATCCCATTCCCCACCCGAGGAAGGCATTAAGCAGCCCCAAAAGCAATCCAACTACTAGGCATCCTGACACTCCGCTTCCCCTAGGGCCCTCCCCGCGGTTTGCTTGGACAGGAATGATGGAAGTCCCATTTGATGTTCTCTTCCAGGAAACCAACTACTGTAAGCGGTTACGATAGATGCATGCATCCTGAATGGCAGAGACTTCGTAATGCTTTTCCCCATCAATCAGAACAGGAGGAATAGTCGATTCTGGATGCCAAACATCTGGATGCCAAACATCTGGAGGCTGCAATGAAATGAATGCAATGAAAAACGGTGAATTTTCTGCAATGCTTTAGGCAAATCCAGTTCAGCAATCTGCATTTATAACGCAAACAATCTTGAATGGTCCAATATATTTATATCCTAATTTAGTCGGCTTATGGATGTCACAAAGGTTTTTGTTGGAAAGGTAAACCATATCTCCAGCCACAAGGGGGAAGTCTCGTCTATGTTTATTGGCTTGATGTTTGTAA
>NW_025950302.1:0-10028 GCF_021028975.2 Sphaerodactylus townsendi | reverse complement strand
TCCAGTTTTATGTTCAGTCTCGGGGATATTGTGTTGCAGAGACCTGCCTTTCTGTACTGGCAAGCAGGAAGGAGAAAGTGGGGTGGGGGCGGGTGGAGGTTAGAGTTGGTATATATTGCCATTGAGTCCACCCTCCAAAACAGCCATTTTCTCCAGGGTAATTGATTGGCAGGTCTCCAGGCAGCACCTGGAAGTTGGCAAACCCTGGGGGACCCACTAAGAGCCTCCGCCCCATAATTGTAGTCTGTGTTTCATTAGACGATGTGTGCAACAGAGAATTGCTGAAAAGGGCTTTGCAATCAATATTACTATTCTTTTATTGTTGATTTCAAGCGGCACAAGATCCTGACATTAATCGCCCCTCTCTCCTCCCTTTCCAGCTCAACGGCTCAGTCTTAACTGTGGGAATGCACAATTCAGACTCACACCGCATTCAAGGGGACTGGCTCCCAAGTTCAGGCTGCAATAGAGAGTTGGTTTCTGGTTTTGTTTGACTCGCATGATGCGACCTTTGAGCCGAGATCGCCTTCCGGAAGCAGATCACAGTAGTATTACAGCGAAGAATCGTTAAATAACAGAAACTCCTTTACAATTTCAGTGCAAACTTAACTGGGGCACAAACTCCACTGACGGTGGAGGGATTCGCCCACCAGGGAAGATACACGGTAAATATGCAACTGCAAGGCGATGCCTGGGAATAAACCCGATAGTGGCACTTATTGCTACGTCAACACAATAAGACCCGGTTTGCACAGCAGTTGGTCCCCCTACTCCCGAGTAAACACGCACAGGTCACACATCTCAGCCGCCTCTCCCGAGGTGCGCACCTGTCCGCGCTCGCCCTCCGGTTCCCGGCTGCAGGCGAAGACCCATTGCGGAGAATCGGGCTGGCTCACGAGTTGCCGGACCAGCTCCAGGCCGATGCCCCGGTTGGCTCCGGTCACCAAGACGCTGCGCGCTCCCAGGCCGGCCATGAGCTCCTCCGGCGGCAGCTGCTGCCCGACTGACCGGCGAGGAGCGCACCCGCCAGCCCGCCCGGGGAAGTCTGGCCAAAGGGCGCCACCTGGTGGTCACGCAGGGCAGTGCGGCTTGGCTCGGAAGCCCGGCCGAACTCCGAATGGAGAAAGTCATTTAGGTGGTGCTGGAATGTTGGGCGCTCCCCGGAGCTTTCCGGTAATGGCCACGGCTCAGGGTGGCGTGATCCGGGGGTGGGGAAGAGGGTCGGGGCACGAGGCCGCGCGTCCAGGTTGTGGAGTGTCCACGCCTCTTCGGCCAGGGGAGCCGTTCGGGACGCTGCTGCTGCTGCTGCCCTCCGGTGGCCAAAGGCATGAACTACAAGCGCGTCTCAGACGGGAAGAATGTTCATTACAATCGGAAAGAGAGATTTTCCAGGCGACCAAAAATATAACAGTCCAGTGAAACAGGCCAGTGTTATCTTTCCATGATAGATGTGGGACAGAAGTATCTCAACTGAGAATAACAGATCACCTTCTTAACCACTTTGCTGCTACATTAATTCATTTGCTGAATACCTCGTGCTTTCCCAGTTGAGATGGGAGATAACAAGAGGATGATACAGCAGAAGTCGAGTCCAGCGCCTGTTAGATATCAAGAAGCCCAGAATCATTGCCTCCCTCCTGCCAGGCCGAAGCAAATGGCAGCCGTCGTCCAGTGGGAGCCTACTCAAGCCTATCCCAAAAATCACTGCTGTTTAGCTGGCTGTGAGAGACAGTGTAGTGTAGTGGTTAAGAGCGGTGGACACTAATCTGGTGAGCCAGGTCCATAACTTTGGCCCCCCTGAACCAAACTTCACCAAACATGGGTGGTGTCAGCAGGACAGTTTCCAGATGACACCCTGAAATATGATACCCCCTGAGTTTGGTGAGGTTTCTTTGTGACTTTGGACCTAGACAAATGGCAATTCTTCTTCAAAACAGACCGGAGAGCCATCTAAAGATATTTCTTCATCTTAATTTCAGAGCACAACTCAAATGCAAAATGGACTGTCTTTTGGAGGACTACAGGTAATCTATATCGAGCTATATTGGTGCCACTGCGTGGTGAATGTGAGCATTGCACCTGGAAACTTCAAAGTTGCTGCCAGTCATGTCAATAGCTGTACAGTTGGCCTGAAAATGCCCAGGGCTGAAACTCTGAAAAGACTGGATTGGATTTTTGTTACAGTACAGTCCTATCACCTGTGTAGAAAAGGCCTCTTGAATCATTCAGTGTTGCATACTTTGTGGAAGGACAGGAGATAACATGGTCAAGGGTTTAGGGTGTCAGACTAGGGTCTGGGACCCACACGTTCAAATCCGCTTTGTGTTATGTTCACTGACCTTGGGCCAGTTCCTGTCTTTCAGCCTACTCTACCTCATAGGGGTGTTGTGAGGAATAAACAGAGGATATAGTAGAGTGCAGAGTTTATTCACAGAATGAATAGTTCTGTCCACCAAGCAAGTGAAATAGTTCTGTCCACCGCAGCCTCTTCCTTGATTCCTGGCATCTGCCACAGAAACAGCCGGAGATACTGAAGAGATCTGTCTCAGCCGGCTGATATCACCAAGACACTTTGCTTCCCGTCCAGTCAAGGAAGGCGCCGTTGTGTTCATCGCTGAGTTTGGAAAGAACGTCCAGGATGCCTTGCGCGCTCTCGGTCACGGTCAGGTCAGCCTGCAAGAATCGACCGGAAGCAGCAAATCAGCTGCACAGAACCGACCTCTGGAGGACTGGATTTTGCATTCTGGGCAGAACACGTTTCCTATCTGGACCTCAGTGCACATAACATCAGTGGTGTTATGGTGCTATACCGCTACGTGCCATACCTGCTACAGGTTTTTAAAAGCCAGCTTAAAACCCCACTGATAGCTGAGGGGGTGGGTGGGGTGAACAGCACCCACAAGACTAAAGGGAGGAAAAATGAAGCCAGATATGAGCAGGAAAGTTTGGAAATCTGCATGTTCCTGTCCGCACAGGAGGGAAATCCACAATAATGGGGATGTTTTGGAAAAGACAAGAACAAAGGAGGTGTGAGAAACATCAAGGGAAATCACTAAAGGAGCAAGATGTCTCACAGATGCTCCAAAAAAACTCTCACTGCAGTTTGAGATCCAGGAAATGGATCTAGCAAATGCTGCATGCGGAAGCAACCCAGGAGCCCTTCTGACTATAACACATCCATTAACTTTTCAATCCATACGTCTCTCTTTCCCCAAAATAGAACCCACCTCTTCGCCGGCCATGTCAGTCTTCACCCATCCTGGATGAATTATCGTGGACAGAATCCCTTCTGCCTGGTAATCCACAGACTGGCACCGGGTCAACATGTTAAGAGCGGCCTGCAAGAAAGGGAAGGAGATGGCAAGGAGCAAGCAGGGACACAACGCGAGTGACACGTTGGACTGAACCAGCCTGGCACACGAAGTCCAAAACCTTTTCACACATGAAAAAGAGGAAAACCTGGGTTTGCTACCTAGTATATGGTCCTTGAGGGAGAAGTAGCAACTTCCAGCCTTGGAAGGATTATACCCAGATGATAGACAGATGTGCACCCATGCTCTAAAAACCCCACCCTCCACAACTGCAACATGTGATGCAGCCGAGATTATTTCCACCATCTTCAAAGGGAAACAAGGACCTTCTATTCTATTCTATTCTATTCTATTCTATTCTATTCTATTCTATTCTATTCTATTCTATTCTATTCTGTTCCGTTCCGTTCCGTTCCGTTCCGTTCCGTTCCGTTCCGTTCCGTTCCGTTCTATTAAACAGCCAGCCAGGAGGACCAGTTTGCTAATAGCGGAGAAGTCGGGGAGGGGAATGCACCTACCTTGCTGCAGCGATATGGGATTGCAGGTTTATTGTAGGTGAGTGGGACCCACTCCATGCTGCCAAATATGGAGGAGATGTTGATAATGGCTGCCCTGCTGCAGCTCAGCCCTTTCTTTGAGCTTCCTTGGGCAGCCCTCTTTAAAAGAGGCAGGAAAGCCTGGGAGGGGAAGGAGAGAAAGAAAGAGTGGCCAAAGAGGAGGCCAGGGCATCTGCAGGACATTTCAGTTTGCTGCAATCACTATTTAACTGAGCACGACTCCCTGTCTAGAAGTCCATACTGGGGTGAAATGACCCAACTGAGAATGTTTCAATGCATTCTTGCCAGATCTCAGAAGCTAAGCAGGGTCAGCCCTGGTTAATCCTGGGATGGGAGTCCACCAGGGAAGTCCAGAGTCGCTAAGCAGAGAGAGGCAATGGCAAACCACCGCTGTTGTTCTCTTGTCTTGAAACCCTCCAGGGTTACCATACGTCAGACCTGCAACTTGACGCCAGTTTCCACCCGCCTATAGCTGGAGAGCAAAATTAGAGTCTGGTAGCACACGCACACACGCAAACATTTTCAGGGTATAGCTTTCATGGGATGGCCATATACCCTAACCTTCTTTTAGCTGCTACCAAGTTTGGAACTAAGAGGAAAACTGAGAATCTTGGGAGTCTTTCTACAGGGTGTATTCTGGAGGAAGAATGAGGAAACAAAGTGAAGAATTACTTGGTTTCCTCATTCTACTTCCTATCCCCTAATCCAAGCCCTGCATAAAACACAGATGTTTACCACTGGATTAAAGTGTCTCAGACTGAACAGCCTTGCGCTGTTTATGCTATGTGCTGCAATTGAATAATCTGAGAAAGGAAGACGGCTGATGTAGTCTGCTGACCCAGGTACTTGATGATAACGTTATGGCAGGTTCAGATAGCAGCTCTCTCCTCTTCAGTACTATACAAAAGAGGTTTACCAGTGGTGCAGCTTCCTTCCTTCCTTCCTTCCTTCCTTCCTTCCTTCCTTCCTTCCTTCCTTCCTTCCTTCCTTCCTTCCTTCCTTCCTTCCTTCCTTCCTTCCTTCCTTCCTTCCTTCCTTCCTTCCTTCCTTCCTTCCTTCCTTCCTTCCTTCCTTCCTTCCTTCCTTTCTCCCACCCTCTTTTCTGAACCAGCTGGAAGAAGCTCACAACAGTTTAAAAACAACAACCGTTCAGTACAATCAAAACATTTCAGTAAAACATATCACACGGAAGCATCAACAAAAAGCAGAATAAACAAGTGAAAACAGAACTGATACAAAATACCATGTCAATAAATATCAAGCCAATGTTAAGCCAATTAAAAAAACCAGGGCATAAAAGTGTATAAAACGAACAGATCTGTCTACAAGGATATATAAAATGCAACTGAGGATAGGAGCAAAATATAAAACAGGTAAAAGGAGGTCCTTAATTAAAAACCTGCCTAAAGAGAAATGTTTTTGCCTGGGGCCTGAGAATAAGGCAGATTTCAGGAGGGCATTCCAAAAATAAGGTGCCACCACTGAAAGAGCCCTGTCTCTTGTCACTACCTGCCTTATCTTTGCAGAGAGGCACAGATAGCAGCTTGAAGAGAAGATCTTACCTGGGGAACGGGGGGGGGGCGGGGGGCGGGGGGAGGAAGGACAATACAATTGTTGCTCTTGGTTTCTAGGACTCTTTCCCCCTGTCACTTGTGACCAAATGAACAGAGGTCAGAGATGTTCTGCCATTCAGCTGGCCACAGCTGCTCTTTGCACAGATGCACTGTAGTCTGTACCTGTTCTGATCTCCTGTGTCCAACACAGTCATACCTGATTCACTAACAGCGGCCCAATCACATTGGTCTTGTACGTATTGATCATGTCTTCTTCATCCACCAAGTCCAACGTCACCGCTTTATAAATGCCAGCATTGTTGATTAGCAGATTCAGCCCTGAGCCTTTCAGGTGGTTCTCCACACATGCTGCGGCAGCCTTAATGCTTGCGGAACTCGTAGTATCTGCAAAGGCAGAGGTGGAAGAAATGGGAAGTATTTTGGAGCAAGAGGAGCAAAGGGCAGTTCTGGCTGGAGAGAAATTTTGGCTGGCTCGCTCAGTGACCAGAGAATGACAGTCCCCAGGTGCCTTGGTCCATCCCCAACTCTTCTTTATGCCTACGCACAAACACGCATGCTTGGGGAGGCTGCTTTTGCCTCAGTGCTCTCTGCTTGTAATGCCAAGGTGTGTCTCCCGGGAGAGATAACCAACAGGCCGGATGTCCTTTTAGGAAAGAATCCCACTGCAAAATGGCAAAGGCCCTGTCCTAACTGGGGCAGAAAAGGCTGAAGGCACAGGGACAAATACTTGGGAAGCCAAAAAGCACTAGTCGCTTTCAGTCCAGTGTCTGGGGAGCAGACAGACTGCAGCAGGAGAATTTATGGTCAAAGGGGTAGAAGCAAAGGAGTCCTGGAATCCGTAGCATAAAGAATAAAGGCTAAGAAAGGACGTACCTAGCTTCACCATCACCAGGTTTGGGTATTTGGAAACCAGGTTCCCGAGAGCCTGAAAAGACAGAGGCAACAGAAAGTAGAACAGAATGATAAAGGAAGAAGGTAAAACTACACCTTCGTTTGGAACTTCTTTGGCTGGTACTAGAATATGCAAGCTTACAAGTCACACAGAACTCTTCAACTGGAAGATCTGTTCCCAGCCCTATAAGATCAGTGAAACTAATACCAGCATACTAGCATTTATTTATTTAAATTTATATTCTGATGATTGGCCATCAGGGCCTAAAAGTGGTTTTGCAGCATTTCCAACTTTCAGGTGGAAAATGAGATACAAACATACTTTTTTAAAAGAAGCTTCTTATGAACTGTCAACTGAGGAGATTTTTTTTATGGATATTCATGTGGCAGACTGTTTAAGAACAACGAGCTCTTTGAATAATTGTGTCTTCATAAATCTGTCTTTCATTATTTTGTCTTTAAGGTATTTACAACCTGCCACAGAATTGTCGTTCTCGTGCATATCTGCTTTGGTGCCAGGGTAGCTTTGATTTGTTATAACCCATGCTCAAAACAGAGATCAAGAACTGTGTGCTAGCTGAAGGATTCACAAATGCATCACATAATAAGCTTCAGTGGACCAGAACCACAAAGTGGGTGTCTTGGGTGTGTGTGTGTGTGTGTGTGTGTGTGTGTGATTGTTTTATGTACCTGACACAAAATGTCATAGACACTGAGGCTAACAGGCAAAAAGTATCTGCTTTTCACTTCCTGTGTGAAATAGCAGGCACGTCTTTGCTTTGCTGTTCCAACAATTCAGTCTTGACCTTGAACCAGAGGGAACCATATATGCCGTTCTGAGTGAACCACCCCCACTGGAATTACTCCCACGAATTCCTTTGTGCCAGTGCACCGGAGTTATCATTAACTTAAAAAATACACGATTTTCAAGTACTTTTTTGTTTACATTCCATTTCAGGCCAGGAACCAGCAAGCCCCTCACTTGCATGAATTAATGCAGAAGGGTTTTGTCCATAGACACACCCTGCAGAACACATGATCACCTGCTCCAGTTTTATGTTCAGTCTCGGGGATATTGTGTTGCAGAGACCTGCCTTTCTGTACTGGCAAGCAGGAAGGAGAAAGTGGGGTGGGGGCGGATGGAGGTTAGAGTGGGTATATAATGCCATGGAGTCCACCCGCCAAAACAGCCATTTTCTCCAGGGTAATTGATTGGCAGGTCTCCAGGCAGCACCTGGAAGTTGGCAAACCCTGGGGGACCCACTAAGAGCCTCCGCCCCATAATTGTAATCTGTGTTTCATTAGACGATGTGTGCAACAGAGAATTGCTGAAAAGGGCTTTGCAATCAATATTACTATTCTTTTATTGTTGATTTCAAGCGGCACAAGATCCTGACATTAATCGCCCCTCTCTCCTCCCTTTCCAGCTCAACGGCTCAGTCTTAACTGTGGGAATGCACAATTCAGACTCACACCGCATTCAAGGGGACTGGCTCCCAAGTTCAGGCTGCAATAGAGAGTTGGTTTCTGGTTTTGTTTGACTCGCATGATGCGACCTTTGAGCCGAGATCGCCTTCCGGAAGCAGATCACAGTAGTATTACAGCGAAGAATCGTTAAATAACAGAAACTCCTTTACAATTTCAGTGCAAACTTAACTGGGGCACAAACTCCACTGACGGTGGAGGGATTCGCCCACCAGGGAAGATGCACGGTAAATATGCAACTGCAAGGCGATGCCTGGGAATAAACCCGATAGTGGCACTTATTGCTACGTCAACACAATAAGACCCGGTTTGCACAGCAGTTGGTCCCCCTACTCCCGAGTAAACACGCACAGGTCACACATCTCAGCCGCCTCTCCCGAGGTGCGCACCTGTCCGCGCTCGCCCTCCGGTTCCCGGCTGCAGGCGAAGATCCATTGCGGAGAATCGGGCTTGCTCAAGAGTTGCCGGACCAGCTCCAGGCCGATGCCCCGGTTGGCTCCGGTCACCAGGACGCTGCGCGCTCCCAGGCCGGCCATGAGCTCCTCCGGCGGCAGCTGCTGCCCGACTGACCGGCGAGGAGCGCACCCGCCAGCCCGCCCGGGGAAGTCTGGCCAAAGGGCGCCACCTGGTGGTCACGCAGGGCAGTGCGGCTTGGCTCGGAAGCCCGGCCGAACTCCGAATGGAGAAAGTCATTTAGGTGGTGCTGGAATGTTGGGCGCTCCCCGGAGCTTTCCGGTAATGGCCACGGCTCAGGGTGGCGTGATCCGGGGGTGGGGAAGAGGGTCGGGGCACGAGGCCGCGCGTCCAGGTTGTGGAGTGTCCACGCCTCTTCGGCCAGGGGAGCCGTTCGGGACGCTGCTGCTGCTGCTGCCCTCCGGTGGCCAAAGGCATGAACTACAAGCGCGTCTCAGACGGGAAGAATGTTCATTACACTCGGAAAGAGAGATTTTCCAGGCGACCAAAAATATAACAGTCCATTGAAACAGGCCAGTGTTATCTTTTCATGATAGATGTGGGACAGAAGTATCTCAACTGAGATTAACAGATCACCTTCTTAACCACTTTGCTGCTACATTAATTCATTTGCTGAATACCTCGTGCTTTCCCAATTGAAATTGGAGATAACAAGAGGATGATACAGCTGAAGTCGAGTCCAGCGCCTGTTAGATATCAAGAAGCCCAGAATCATTGCCTCCCTCCTGCCAGGCCGAAGCAAATGGCCTCGTCCAGTGGGAGCCTACTCAAGCCTATCCCGAAAAATCACTGCTGAGAGACAGTGTAGTGTAGTGGTTAAGAGCGGTGGACACTAATCTGGTGAGCCAGGTCCATAACTTTGGCCCCCCTGAACCAAACTTCACCAAACATGGGTGGTGTCAGCAGGACAGTTTCCAGATGACACCCTGAAATATGATACCCCCTGAGTTTGGTGAGGTTTCTTTGTGACTTTGGACCTAGACAAATGGCAATTCTTCTTCAAAACAGACCGGAAAGCCATCTAAAGATATTTCTTCATCTTAATTTCAGAGCACAACTCAAATGCAAAATGGATTGTCTTTTGGAGGACTACCGGTAATCTATATCGAGCTATATTGGTGCCACTGCGTGGTGAATGTGAGCATTGCACCTGGAAACTTCAAAGTTGCTGCCAGTCATGTCAATAGCTGTACAGTTGGCCTGAAAATGCTCAGGGCTGAAACTCTTAAAAGACTGAATTGGATTTTTGTTACAGTACATTAGTCTTATCACCTGTGTAGAAAAGGCCTCTTGAATCATTCAGTGTTGCATACTTTGTGGAAGGACAGGAGACAACACGGTCAAGGTTTAGAGTGTCAGACTAGGATCTGGGACCCACACGTTCAAATCCCCTTTGTGTTATGTTCACTGACCTTGGACCTTCCTCTCTTTCAGCCTACCCTACCTCATAGGGGTGTTGTCAGGAATAAACAGAGGATATAGTAGAGTGCAGAGTTTATTCACAGAATGAATAGTTCTGTCCACCAAGCAAGTGAAATAGTTCTGTCCACCGCAGCCTCTTCCTTGATTCCTGGCATCTGCCACAGAAACTGCCCGAGATACTGATCTGTCTCAGCCGGCTGATATCACCAAGACACTTTGCTTCCCGTCCAGTCAAGGAAGGCGCCGTTGTGTTCATCGCTGAGTTTGGAAAGAACGTCCAGGATGCCTTGCGCGCTCTCGGTCACGGTCAGCTC
>NW_025950301.1:0-10029 GCF_021028975.2 Sphaerodactylus townsendi | reverse complement strand
CTCCCTCTCCCCACGCCTGAATAGTCTGGCACAATCCCCTCAACTCCTCCTCGAGTGCACATTATTCCGTAGCTACTTTTTTTTCCACCTCCCAGTCCTGTGTTTTAACAATGACTAAATATCCCCCCCCCCTCCTTTTCATGCGGCCAGGGCTTGTGGTAGATATGTTACTGCTTTTCAACACCACATATAGCTTCATTCCCCCTTGCTCATTCTGAACCCCTTACTCTGTTCTGCAGACACCATCATTTTGTCTGTACACCTGTGATACTCAAGATTGTTCCCTCTGTATTAGTTGCCCTATTCGTCACCCTGATGTAGCCAATGCCATGGTTAAGGAAAGGGGAAAGCCCCCCCCCCCACTTTCTGGGCATGTCAGTGTGGATTCTAATCTGCATGAATGACTGTGTCTGGAAACAAGATTGCTCAGACTGGTCCTCTCTAGTTAGATCTCAGAAGCTAAGCAGGGTTAGCTCTCATTGGTACTTGGATGGAACTCTGTTAAAGAAATCCAGGGTCATTGGGCAGAGGCAGGCAATGGCAAACCACCTTTGAACATCTCTTGTTTTGAAAACCCAACAGTGTCACCATAAATTGGCCATGACTTAGTGGCACTTTCCACTACCACCACTGGAAACAGGTGTATGAATTGCTATAGGATGGCAGAGTACAGGATTTGATTTTGGGTATGTGTGTCAGGGATCTGCCAAATAGTTCATGTTCCTTGAATAGATGCGCTGAAGTCCAGCATAAACTTGCCTGAGATCCTTGTATTTGAGACTAAAGGCTGTCAGACAAAAAGTCTAGATAAGTGCTCAAGACCTTGCTGGATTTAATCCTTTGCTGTTGAAATAAGATGTATGCTCATGAGGGGACTGCTGTTTAGATAACACTAGTTTAGTGTAACTAAACATAATGTAGTAACTAAACATAATGTAGTTCTTTGGAGAAAGATTCAGGTTGATTTATTCAAGTGCTTCAAGTCTCCTGCAATGTGAAAGGGAAAAAGTCATTCTTATTCAGGGAGATTTGGTAAATTGCATCTTTCCAGAGAGGTTTGTTCCTTTTAAGCATATGAGAGCTGAAAACAGGCATTCCTGCCTTTTGCAGCGAAGGCCAACGGGGGTGGGGTGGGATCTCTTTATATTATTCAATTATTCTTAAAACTAAATTCCGTAATAAAGAGGATGTAAAATCTTAGCTAAGGTATAAGTAGACTTAAAACTAATTTCTTAACTGATGTGTTCACATAACTTCAGAACTTTTCTTATTGCAAGGAAAATTTACCATTGACATCTTATTTTACAAAACAAAATTTCTTTTGTATTGTCAAAGGCTTCCTGGCTGGATTCAACTGGTTGTTGTGGGGTTTCCAGGCTGTGTGGCTGTGGTCTGGTAGATCTTGTTCCTAACGTTTCACCAGCATCTGTGGCTGGCATCTTCAGAGAGAGAAGTGTGTTACACACTGCGTCCAGTATTGTGATTTCATGATTTTACCTTGTTCTACTGTTAGTTTGGGTTTGAAATTTCTCCCAGTTTGTCCCCCCACCCCTGCTTTGTGGCTAGGCTGTTACTTGCTAACTTGCTTTGGTTCTACTTTTAAGTTTGTTGTCTTAGCTTTTTAAAAAAAGAAAACAACCTTTTCTTTAGAAGTGGTTTGTTTTCCTGTAGTTCTTGCTGTGCCCTGGGCAAACCTGTGGGTCTCCCCACTTTAGTTTTTTTTTTTTTGGGGGGGGGGGACTTGTGTTTCTGCTGTCGTGTAGTGCTGTGTGGATTTGGTAGGAGATTCAGGGCTTGCAAATGTGCCCCCCCCTTGATGTCCATAGTTCATTAGGTGTTGTAGAGTGGCTTCATTTTAAAAGGGAGGTGTGTGGAAGGCAGTAGGGAAGGGTGTGTGTGCCTCTGTTCTTCTGGAGGGAAAAATGCTGCTATTCTCTATTTGGAGCAGTGAGAGGTGTGGGATTGGGTGAGGCTTGCTGTTATGCCAAGCTGTCCCTGTGGTAGAGATTTCAATGGCGGTGCTCTGCTGGGGTCTTGCTCTGGGTAGGGGCACCAAATTACCTCAGGGCTGCTGCTGAGTGTCCTGACAGGAACCAGTCAACTTTGCTGAAGTTTGCTTTGGAGGGGCAAATGCTATGGGGCACCCAGTTGAAGGTGAAGCTGCTGCCCACAGAATGAGTGCCCAGACATCCAAACTTCAGCAAAGCTGGCTGGTTCTATCTCTACAGTGGAATAGTTCTGAACTGGGCTTCTTAGATAATCTGGGGTGCCTTCTTAGTGTCATAGATGAGTTTCTTACCTTATAGGCTTTAAACATATTTCAGATGAAAAAGCAGTTATTCAGGGTTATTCTAAGACTATGTTTTCTAAGTTAAGTTATTTTCAGAAGACTGAGTTCATGTCAGTTAGTGCCTTTGTCAGTATTAAAATTCAATGTGTGCAACTACTGTGGAAAACATGACTTGAAATTTGTCCCTGTCCTCTCCCTCTCTCCCTCCCTCCCAGCACTGTGCTGTGTTTCCAATGCTGGGGTCAATTGGGGGTGCTGGATAGAACACCGTAAACGTTTTCACAGCAGTGATAAAACATTTTGAAAGCATTTTGAAAAAATTGGCTAAAGGTTTGATTTCTGCTGAGTGGTATGGACTATTGCTGCATTGAGGCATGTTCTATAATGTGATGGTGATTAGAAATGACCTGGTGCAAAAGAATCATTGTTTGGTCATGGGGGGGGGGTCATGGGGGGGCGCCAAACTCAAGTTTTGTCCCCGGGCTACAGTTTGCCTAGGTACGCCCCTGTCCATACCTCTTTCACGTGCTATGAGCATGAACCTTAAAATCCCATTGGATGGTTCTGTCTCGTTGTCACATCAAGACAGCCTGTATTCTACGTGTTTGATTCCTTCTGTTATTCAAACGCTGCATGCTGTTCGCTCGTGGCCCTCTACCCATATGCAAAGGGCAGCAATAAAACTAGCCTCTGCCTCCAAGAAAAACCTGTTTTCATAGTTTGCTCCCAAAGAGAGAGATGTATCCCTTAGGGCATGCAGGTCTGAATCTACATTCTTTGAGATCATAAAACTTCCCTTCGATTCCCCAGTTTGAAATGTTAAAACATGATTTTAAACTTTTAAAAGATTATACAAATATTGATTCTAACAATTATAGAATTATAATGAAATACTAATACATGTGAATCTCTCATTATCATTTCTGTGTTCATTTAACTATATAGAAAAACACTTTTTCATTTAACTAATCACATTCATGTAGCTATTCTAACAAAACAAAGTTATAAAATGTGTCTGCTGTCACGTTGGCCTTTAGTGACAAGATCTTAAAGATGTTATCTTTGCTTGCCTGCATAGTCACTGACAAGCTTCTAAAATGCCTTTTGACCTGCTGCAAAAATGCAGGCTTCTGGTCACTTATACAGAAGCACCATTTTGATTCTTCATATCTTTGGTTCATATGAATTTCCATATTCCTTAATCAAATACAATTTATAGACATTCTGGTCCGTCCCCACAATAGCCCTGTTTAAATATTTGAAGGGGTGTGATATTGAAGATGGAGCAAACTTGTTTTCTGCTGCTCCAGAGACTAGGACAAGGTGAAATGCATTCAAACTACAAGGAAAAGTTTACACCTAAACATTAGGAAGAATTTCCTGATGGTAAGAGCTGCTTGACAGTGGAATATGCTTCCTCAAAGGGTGGCGGAGTCTTCCTTAAAAGTTTTTAAACAGAGACTGGATGGCCATCTGTCTGGAGTGCTTTGATGAATTGATTCCACCTAAGCATTTGGAAGAACTTCCCGATGGTAAGGGCCATTTGACGGTAGAATGTGCTGCCTCAGAGTGTGATGGAGTCTCCTTTGGAGGTTTTTAAACAGAGGCTGGGTGGCAACCTGCTGGGAGTCCTTTGATGATATTCCTGCCTGGCAGGGGGTTGGACTGGATGTCCCTTGTGGTCTCTTCCAACTCCACGATTCTATGAACCAAAGCCAGTGCTGTGTCCAAAGCAGTGTTGAGTATTTCAGCAGCTGTTGTTTTGCTTCAGTTTTCAAAGGTGAATTGAAGATCAAAAGACGGAGCATTTATTGAGCTCTTCAGCTGCAAACAATACATGTTGCTAGAATTTCAGTCATTTTTTTAGCACAGAACAGTAATACTTTTGGCCAGTTTCTGACCAGGCTCATTGCAGTGAGGTTGTCCAAAAGAGCCTGACGGTGCTTAGGCAAATTTTTAATCAGGCATGTTTGATTTTTTAAAAAAAAAAAGGAGTGAGGAAGCCCCGGTGGAGGGTAGAGGGAAGGAAGGTGGGGAGAGTGAAATCAATCGGGGAGATTAGATGTGGAGATGAGTGGTGGTGAGAAATCCCTCAAATGGAGCATTTCCACATGTTGAGTGAAGCCCACTCAGAATCAGCT
Source organism: Sphaerodactylus townsendi (assembly GCF_021028975.2). Classification (NCBI taxonomy): domain Eukaryota; kingdom Metazoa; phylum Chordata; class Lepidosauria; order Squamata; family Sphaerodactylidae; genus Sphaerodactylus; species Sphaerodactylus townsendi. The sequence goes on along the minus strand of NW_025950301.1, from coordinate 5,598 downwards.
TGAGAAAAAAATGCATAGTAAAAGCAGTCCTTAAAAAGCCAGAAAGCAGAAGGAAAATCAAAGCAAAACACATACAGAAAATAAAAGAACAGTGGAAGTTGTTCAGGGCCAACACTGACAAAAATCACATGTGTGGAGCAGGTCTTTGATCATAGCTCACTTTTTCTGAGCCATCAAACTAGATGTGCTATCAGGAGATTTATAAATGATTTCCTGTAGTTTTTAAACAAGTCAGCAACATCCAGGGAGCCACTAGCAAAGGTAGAGGTGGGTAGATGTGGGCTAACCCTTTCTCTTCACTATTTCTCTCACCTCTGTTCCTTTCCAAGAGCTGCTATTTTCCTCATGAGCAGACCCACTGCGGTTGAGAAGATGGCACCAGGGGAAGAGATGCGCTCCCTTCCTGTGCTACACACCAAACTGAATCAGAGCCCCATTGGGGTGGGGTGGGGTGGGGTGGGGCACTACTTTCTTTGAAAACCCCAGAGGGAGATCCATTCAAAAATTTCTCAACCATATCTAGACTGGCCTTTAGCCTCTTTGCTATGCTGATGATAACAAAAATCAACATGACAACTTTTTGTTAAATGAAATAAATATATACCCTGTTCACAGCAAACAGTGCATTTGTTTTAGTGAATCAGATGCCCTGCTTAAACATAGTGGCTGTAGATACACACACTTGGCTACTATCAGCAGATGGCCTTCAGCCTCCCTTGAGTGAGGGCAAGGGATGGCCAACCGCTCTCAGCCCAGGCACAGTTTGGCACTGCAAAAGATCTCATGGTAGGTACACCCCTCAGACTGCACCTGGCTGGTTTGCTGGAAATGTTCAGTGTGCAGGTATATTTCAGTGGCAAGAGCATCTACATGGCATGCAGGAGGTCCACAGTTTAGGTTGCTTGTGCCAGGAGGCTGACTGCCCTGAGAACCGAGATCCCACATTCTGCTGCGAGACTTTCTAGGGTACACTGTGCAGTACACAGCCGCCCCCCCCCCCCAAGTTAATCATTTAATTGCCTCGGATCCCCTCATGGGACCCTGTTTAGCTTCTCTTCTTCTGGAGGCAACTATAAAGTAATTTAATTTTGTCTAGATCATGTTCCATTTCTGAGGTGTTATCAGAAGAAGTTTATTCTGCTTTTTTATTTCAGTTTAATCTTTGCCCTAAAGGTTGTGACTTCTTTTGGCTGATCTTGTTTATAACAGGCAACACCTGTAAAAGATGAAGTGAAACTATTTGTTTTGGTGGAGAAGCAGAACTGTTTCCTCTTGAAGAAGTTTGGACCAAAACACCTGCAAACACTGTAAGCCGGGCTGCCGTTCAAATTATCAGCTGCACACTCTGTCAAACCTTTTTCTTGTGAACAAAAGAGAACTTTGGGCATCACTTACAAAACCAAGAAAGGGGTTACAACGGTCTTTTCCACACAACCATAATGAGACGTCACGGGGACATCTTTTAAAAAAGCATCTCCTCATTTTTTGGCAGGGCAGCATTGACAAATAAAGGGTTTGAGGAGACAGCAGGGGTTTTTTTTCCTGCCATTTGAGTCCTTCCTGCTGCCAGACATTTGCTGAAGTCCCCCCGGGACGTCTCCTCAGTCGGCAGTGCAGCTGCCTGCCTTTCCAGTGGTCAAAGTACACAAACGAGCTCAGTTTTTCCTGCTGAACATGGTATCTTTGAAACTATGAAAACTTGATATGAGATCAAATCTTCATAGCTTCAAAGATATTTCACCAATTTTTTTTAAAAAAATGTGGAAATGATACATTTTAATCAGCAGGAAAAACTGAGTTCATTAATGTACTTTAGTCACTGAAAAAGCGGACAGCCACGATGCCAGCCGAGGAGACATCCTAGGTGGACCTTCAGCAAATGTTGGGCGGCAGGAAGAATCACTCAAGCGGCTGAAAATGGTAGGCAGGAGAAAATGAAAGTCAGAGCGTATATGTCTGGCTTCCTTTTACCGCACAGGCAAGGGAAAACAGGGTGGGGGAAAAAGATTGCTAGTTTAGCTTTATTCAAAATAAAATGGGTTGAGCTAAAATAAAACATCCTGAAGTTGTTTTGGGGGGAAAGCTGTGCAGAACTCCTCCCCAAAATGCTTCTTTTAACATCCTCAAGACACTTTATTTGTGTTGTGCAGAATCAGGCAAAGATTATTATTGCTGGAGTGGGGAGATCTCCAAGTGAGATTTTTGCCCACCGTTTCCTAACCTCATCGCTCGAATTCTGTTTGACTGGAATGGAACCGGAGGCCTTCTGAAAGGCTTTATTGCTCGCTAGTCCCTTTTGCTAGTCCCTTCAAGTTTGCCCTGAAATGCTACCTACCTGACGAAAAACAACAGAACCCCCTCAGAATTTCCCCTTAGGCAACATTTCAGCTTCTGCCAGGTCAGTGAGTAGAGTATCTTAATGAGAATAAAGTCTATAAAGAATCAGTTTGAAGGCTTATTTGGGATTTTCTTGACAGGAAACTTGTTCAGGCAGCCCAGAAATTCCCCAAAGCTGACCGCCCTGTCCTGCACAATATTTCTCGAGAGGTTGTCCATATTCATGAAGAGCGCTGCCACGGCGACGTGCTGGAGAGTTACTACGACCAGGTACTACCAATTCATTTAAAGTTAAGCACATCCAACCATCAATATGTCTGCGATTTATGACCCTTTTCAAGATGTGGTGTTTTTTTTTCAGAATTATTTTGTATTGCTGCTTTGACACATTTCCTGATCTCTGTGCTCTATTAGTGAGAAACAGAGACTGGTTTATTTTTTTAAAAAATCCGCTGAGTTTTGTTAAATTCAAGCTGTTCGTTTAGTTATTCAACTTGGGTCTAGTAGTCCAAAGTTTCACTTGCTACGTGGGGTTTTCTTTTTTCATGTGATGTTCTGGTTCATTTGTAAAATGCACCATAAGCGTTTGGCATGTTGACTTGCTGGCTGGCTTGCTACCTGAGGTGTCCAGCTCAATGTGTTTGTGATGATTTAATGTGAGCTTTTTATCCCACGACATTTTTAATATTTGTACCAATGTTTACAGGAGTATCCATCCACCTGGGCATTATTGTCTAATATCAAGCCACAGAAAATAATTATGATTCCCTCACATTCTGTGTGTCTATGAAGTTCCTCCAGAATACCTGTGTGAAACTTTATTGTTCACTGTGGTGGATTCCACACAGACCACATATAACGAACGTCGGGTGCAATACAAACCGTTGGGGGTGGGGGAAGGATTTAGCACAGGTCCCATTCCAAAAACGAGTCTGGTCCGTTTTAGTTCTCTCAATGCGGGATTTTTGAAAGTTGCTAAACTAGCCATTCTTTTGCAAAATCCCAGGGAGGAGGCGCTTTATTTCCCCCCCTTCCACCCATTCACTGTAAGTTCTGTGCCATCCGCCGTCAGGGAGAATCTGCCCTCCTGCCATTCTGTGCAGGTCACCCAGCAGGTTGTCGGCAGATTCTTTGAGGACCCCACAGGGTGCAAAGTCCATCAAGCGGGTTTTCTCCCCGTGGCAGCGAGTATGGCTGATCTACGGCAGCACGTTCATTATTGCCCGGCCATTGCAGGGTGGCCCCTTTCCCTTTCCTTTTGCGTGTTGCACAGGTGCAGCTACGCAGGTGCAGCCGAGCGGATTGAGGGCTAACTGGCATGGCTGCGGTGGTTCATTTCTGTATGCCTGCACAGCTACACACGTGTTGCAGGATTTTTTCAAAAGAGAAGCATCTCCGTGCAAAGGCGCGAAAGGAGCCCGGATTCTTTCCATGGGCTCCAGTCATTGCCTGCACGGCACACATGTGAATGGGAAAAGAAAAATGGGTTTCTTTTTAATAGCTGTAACCCAGAGGCATAGCTAGGAAAAATGGAGTCCAGGGCAAAATCTGAGTTTTGCACACACACCCTCCCCTGCCGTATTGGCGGCCGCCCTCCCCCACCATGACCAAAGGCCCCCCTCCCCCACTATGACCAAAGAATGATTTTTGCACCAAGTTGTCTCAAAGTCACCATAATATTATAGAATGTGCCCCAACTCAAAAACACAGCAATGGGCCATGCCATACATCAGAAATAAATTTTTTTGACATTTCCAAAATACTTTTAAAATGTTTAACACTGTTATAACACTTTAAAGTGTTTTAAGTGTCATATTGCTTAAATGCTGTCAAAATGTTTTATTACTGCTGTGAAAGTAACTGGCTGGCCAATGTGTGTGACAAGATTCTAGACTAGATGGGCGACTGGTCTAATCCTGCAGGGCTGTTCTTATGTTTTTCACTGACTTCTTTTTTTAAATAAAAATTCAGCTGAAATATTTTGTAAATTACCTGAGAATAGTCACTTTCTCTTCCATCTCTTCCATTGTCACTTTTTGTTCCATGAAGGATCCATACTACCTTTCCCCACACCCATACCCACACCCATACCCACACATACTACCTTTCCCCACACCCATACCCACACTATATCTGCCATATAAAGTTGCCATTTTCTCCTTAAGTTAGGGATGATCAGCCAATTCCTATCTCGTTTCACAAGTGTTCAATGTGGAAACGATACATACACCTCTTCCCATTTCCTCAGTTGTCCTGCAGGCACAGAGAGAGGTCTATGGTTGGGGCGAGGCCGCGAGGAGGAGGAGGAGGGTGTGGGGGCGATTTTCCACCCCATGTGACCCTAAGGGCTCCGCCCGGTGCACCAGTCCCCACCCTGTCCCCTGGTGGCTACGCCTCTGCTACAACCCATTATACATTTGCTGTGCGGAATCCACTTGAGTGAGAGCGTGTGTTTACACTTCACACATTCTACTGTTTGTTTTTGCTTGCTTTACTTTTTTTGTTCTAATCTTAGATGATTCATACCATATGAAACCTTTAGAGTGGGGGGAGGGCAGGGAGACCCAATAGTATTGCCTGCAGTGATAATCATTACAAGTGGCAAGATCTCTTGGCTGGACATGGGGTTGCCAGCCAGGAACGCGCCCCACTGATCTCAGTTGAAACACAATTCTGTGGCTGGACTACTGGGGGACTCTACCTAAACTAGGGATTTTTTTTGCAAAGAAAGCGCAGGTAAATGCAAGGTGCCTTGTTCCTCTTGAGTCATGTACTTCTGTGTTGCTTTCGTGTCATTTTGATTCTCTGCAGTGGAGGCCTTCAGCCTTCAGCCGGCTCTGGCCTTCAGTTCTTGGTCCCACTGGCCATACTCATGCCATGTCCTCCTGGCTACTCCTGAAAACCACTTTGAAAGGCCCCGTGGCTTTTGTGCCTGAAGCAGCAACCCACATTCACCCTATTGGCTGAGGCTAGGGTTGCCAGCTCCAGGCTGGGGTGGGGGGTAGAATCTGGGGAGGGCAGGGCTTGAGGAAACGGGGCATGAATGCCACAGAGGCTACCCTGAAAATAGGCATTTTCTCCAACTGATCATGGTTGCCTGTTATAGTGGGAGATTTCCAGGTGCCCCCTGGAGGTTGGCAAGTGGAAACCCTAACCACAGATCCCAGGTCCGTGGTGGCGAACCTTTGGCACTCCAGATGTTATGGACTACAATTCCCATCAGCCTCTGCCAGCATGGCCAATTGGCCATGCTGGCAGAGG
>NW_025950300.1:0-10034 GCF_021028975.2 Sphaerodactylus townsendi | reverse complement strand
GGATATTCCTCTGGGTATAATCAATGGGTTTATTCCGAAAATATTGACGCCCCCACCCTTATTTCTGCTTTCCATCGCGCCTTTCCGCATAAACCTGGGGGGGAGGGGTCTTCTTTAAGGGAGGCAGAGTGTAAGGGTTTCAATGGTGTTGATGGTGTTGATGGTAAAGTAACCTTGAGTGCATTCCACGGCCCGGGCGATGGGCCAGCTTCATCGGCGGAGACTTTATCTCTGCGCGGGAGATGAGGTCTCCGTTCCCATGGGAAGCAGGAAGGGGGATGGGATGAATAGAGTTATAACCTGTGCTTCTGGCGGGAAGTGTCATTCCTGCCACTGCGTGTACTTGAGCTTTCTAAGATGTCTGAATAAACGGTCTTTTTTTCACCAAAGAGCCTTTTATTTCTGCTTCTATGGAATTCCTTACACTCGCAGTTCCACGAAGGGCCCTGCAAACTTGGTTCTCCCTGTTCGTCAGCAAATCAGCCTGTATCAGTATTTTTTTTTAATTAATTCACACAAATATTCATATCAGTTGAGGAGTGGAGCTGAACAATTTGAGAAGTTGTGAGTGAGTAGCGGCGGTGGATGAGCAGGTAGAGTTCCACTCCCGCCCCCTAAGCTGTGGTCTGTCAGAGATACTGGGTGAACAAACAGAATGTCTGACAATTTGTTATACTTTTTCAGTTTGCAAAACATGCCCAACAGTTGTGCACTCGATGGTCCATCCTCGGAAGGGAGACACTTTGAACAGGTGGACTGAAGCCTAGAAAGGTCTCTGAACAAGGTGATCTAAATTCCACAGTTTAAATACACATATTTCTATGGCACATTTCTTCTAAACTCAGAGATGTACTCATCCCAAACCATCACAAGTGTGTCAGGACTGCAATTCCCAGCAACCACCAGTTCCCGCCTTTTTTGCAGCAGAGCGGGAAAACAATAGCCAGGGAGCTACACCAGATCGAAACTAAATAGCTCTGTCAGAAACAATGAGAGATCCGGGTTCAGGCAGAGGGAAAGGGCTGATTGGTTGTTGTCTGTTTTGAAAATAAAATAAATACTGGAACTGAGGACAAGAATCCTCAGTTCCAGCACCCTGCACCAAATCAATAACGTTCTCCTTTTAAAGCTGACTTTGTCTGAGTGGTGTTCAGCCTAAAAAGTGACTGGAAGGTTTTGATTTGATCATGTGTGTTTTACATAACTGGGCCTATAAAAATAGGCATATCCCCAAACACCCCTGAATCTAACAGGTGTGGATTGCATAAGACAGTCTAATATTTCTGAACTGCATTGGTAAATACTGATTTTAAATAAACATCTGAAAAGATAAGCATGAGTTATCTTTGGCTGTTATGCGAGGTTTTCACTTGACATCTAGAACAGATGAAGTTCTTGCTTCAGTTAAAGGGTCCTAACCTATAGAGATTGGGTATCAAAGAGAGTAGCCATCTCAGTGTATCTGGTTAATGTGTTGCTTTGGAATAGGCAAAAAGACCCTTTTTTTCATGTGTCTGTATCAAAAAGCGGGTTTCCCTAATGCAGGGTGGAATAGTTATAGTTCACTTGTTAGATCTGAGCACCTGTGCCTTTAATAGCACATACAAGCAAAACATTTTGTGTCAGGGAGATAAAAATGAGGAGAAAAACTTTACCTGACTATTTTCAGGGCAGCTGCCATCAGGTGCACAAGAACAGGGCAGGGATGGTCTTTGTGTGTGTGTGGCAATCCTGAGGACAGAGACAGAAGTTAGAGTCAGACAGCCAGTCAAATGGGGCAGACAGCCAGTCAAATGGGGACTCCATTTGGCAGGTCCAACCTTGAAGAGTCTCCTATTTATTTCAAAGGTTTCTAAAATAGATGGGGAAGGCAGATGAATGCCTCAAATGGCTCAGAAGCAGGACCTGTGAGCGGATCCATGACTTAAATCCTGCAAGCCAGGCTGAGAGCATGTGGGTAAAAATTAAGGGGGAGGGGAGAAACCACACTGATGCCAGTCTGAAGAGATGCAAGATGCATTTTTGGAACAGATGACTAAGTTTTCAGAAAGGAAAGAAGTAGTAGTAATGGAGATCACAATTATCCTGATATTTGTTGGGAGTCAAACTCTTCCATGACAATGCATTGTTGCAGGCTTTCACGGCTGGATTCAACTGGTTGTTGACTGCTGCATTAAAAGAACTGCAGACATAGCAAAGTTTTTGGCAACAGCTTTATCAACAACTGCGCACTCCTGTGGATCACCTAAACCTTTTCTACTTTTGTTATTGTTAATCTGATTGTTGTTTTATCCTATGCCTGTGGTGGGATTCAAATAATTTAACAACTGGTTGTTTGCCATCACCATATTAACCACCGGTTCTGCCAAAGTGGTGCGAACCATCTGAATCCCACCACTGTCCTATGCCTAATAAAGGTAATAAATGAATGAACTGGTTCTGGTGGGTTTTCCGGGCTGTGTGGCCGTGATCTGGTGGATTTTGTTCCTAATGTTTTGCCTGCATCTGTGGCTGACATCTTCAGAGGTGTATCACAGAAGGGAATGTTTTAGTTGGGTATAAATTGTCATGTCCGCAGGTGGGGAACCAATTAGTAAGTGTTTTGGTGGAACTTACTATGCAAAGGTGTGGTTGATAGTATAGTATTGCAGGTGGGGGTTTTCAGTCCAGAGAGTGATTCACATTTGCATTCCCTGCAGCAGCAGCATTGGTGAATGCAAATCCTGTGTTTGTCCCCAATGTAATTGTCCCCAGCATAGAGTTTGCCTTTTTCACAGCTGCCATGCATTGAGTTGACATTCCCATGGAACTATCAACTAAGACGCCCAAATCCCTTTCCTGGTCTGTGACTGATAGCACTGACCCCTGTAGCTTGTATGTGAAGTTTGGATTTTTTGCCCCTATGTGCATCACATTGCATTTTGCTACATTGAACTGCATTTGCCATTTCTTAGCTCACTCACCTAATTTATCAAGGTCCGCTTGGAGCTCTTCACAATCCTTTGTGGTTTTCACCACCCTACATAATTTGGTATCATCTGCAAACTTGGCCACCTACCAAACTTGGCTACCTACCCCTACTTCCAGGTCATTTATGAATAAGTTAAAGAGCACTGGTCCCAATACGGATCCTTGGGGGACACCACTCCCTACATCACTCCATTGTGAGAATTTCCCATTAACACCCACTCTTTGCTTCCTGTTTCTCAACCAGTTTTCAATTCATAGGAGGACTTCCCCTCTTATTCCTTCATTGCTGAGTTTTCTCAATAGTCTCTGGTGAGGAACTTTGTCAAAAGCCTTTTGGAAATCCAAGTAGACAATGTCCACTGGTTCCCCCTTATCCACATGCCTGTTTACACCCTCAAAGAACTCTAGTAAGTTTGTAAGACAGGATTTGCCTCTGCAAAAGCCATGCTGACTCTTTCTCAGCAGGTCTTGCTTTTCTACATATTTAATAATTTTATCTTTAATGATAGATTCTACTAATTTACCAGGAACAGATGTCAAACTGATTGGCCTGTAATTTCCCGGGTCCCCCCTAGATCCTTTCTTAAAGATTGGTGTGACATTGGCCATCTTCCAGTCTTCAGGGATGGAGCCTGATTTCAGGGAAAAGTTGCATATTAAAGTGAGAAGATCAGCAATTTCATGCTTGAGCTCTTTAAGAACCCTTGGGTGAATGCAATCTGGGCCTGGGGATTTGGTAGCATTTCGTTTATCAATGGCTGCCAGAACTTCTTCCTTGTCTACCACTATCTTCGCTAGTTCCTCGGATTCGCCTCCTAAGAAGCTTGGTTCAGGTGCAGGAATGTTCCTCACCTCCTCTTGGGTGAAGACAGATGCAAAGAATTCATTCAGCTTCTCTGCAATCTCCCTGTCATCTTTTAGCACACCCTTTGTTCCTTTGTCATCTAACGGGCCTACCGCTTCCCTAGCTGGCTTCCTATTTTTGATATACTTGAAGAACTGTTTGTTGCTGGTCTTGATGTTCGCAACATGCGTTCCTCATAATACTTTTTTGCCTCCCTTACAGCTAACTTGCTTCTCTTTTGCCATCATTTCTGTTCCCTCTCATATTCTTCATCAGTCAAACTGGACTTCCATTTTCTAAAAGACATTTTCTTTTTTCTGATAATTTCCTCAACCTCTCTTGTTAACCATGGTGGCTTTCTTTTGGACTGGGTGCTGCCTTTCCTAACCTGCGGAACACATTCCAGCTGAGCTTTTATTACTGTGTTTTTAAATAACCTCCAAGCATCTTGGACAGTTTTGACTCTCTTGATTTTCCCTTTCAGCTTCCTGCGCACTATCCCCCTCATCTTTGAGAAATGTCCCTTTCTGAAGGTGAATGTAACTACATTAGTAGTTGTCACTTGTTCGCATGCAGAGATACTGAATCTGACAGCATTGTGGTCGCTGTTCCCTATCGGCTCAACAACACTGACTTCCTGCACCAGGTCCTGGGTCCCACATAGAATTAGATCTAGGATCGCCTCTCCTCTGGTTGGTTCCACAACCATCTGTTCTAAGCCACAGTCATTTAGCATATCCAGGAATGTTCTCTCCTTACAATGACCTGAACATGCATTTTTCCAGTTTATGTGGGGATAGTTAAAATCACCCATTACCACTACATTTTTGTTTTTGTTGGCCTCTCTAATTTCTTTTTCCATCTCAGAATCCTCTTGTGCACTTTGGTCAGGGGGACGATAATATATTCCTAATATTAAACTGTCCTTCACACCTGGTATTAATATCCACAGTGATTCTGTAGGGGAATCAGCTTCCCTTGCATTGTCTATTTTATGTGACACTATGCTCTCTTTTATGTAAAGGACAACTCCACCCCCAGTGTGACCTGTCCTATTCTTCCTATAGAGCCTGTAACCTGGTATAACAGTATCCCACTGGTTCTCCTCATTCCACCATGTCTCTGTAATGCCCACTATATCAAAGTCCTCCTTCAAAACTCTGTACTCTAGTTCCCCATTTTAGGTCGAAGGCTTCTACTATTAGCATAGAGACACCTATATACCCTGCCTCTGTCCTTATACTGGGATTTATGTGCTTTACCCTCAAGTCTTTTGTAGACACTATCCCTTGTCACATGCACATTGCTATGTTCCTCTCTTGTATGTGGTTGATTTAGAAATACCTCCCTCTCCGTCTGCATCCCCATAGATACTGTATTCCTAACTGAAGTCACCTCAGCTCCTGTCAGCTTTCCCCCAGGGCTCAGTTTAAAAGCTGTTCTGCCACCTTTTTAATGTTGAGCGCCAGCAGCCTGGTTCCTCTTTGGTTAAGATGAAGCCCGTCCCTTTTGTACAGGCCTGCCTTGTCCCAAAAGGTTCACCAGTTCCTGACAAATCTGAAACCCTCTGCCTTACACCACCTTCTCATCCACGCATTGAGACTCTGTATCTCCGCTTGCCTAGCTCGCCCTGCGCGTGGAACAGGTAGCATTTCTGAGAATGCCACCTTGGGGGTCCTGGACTTCAACCTGTTACCTAGCAGCCTAAATTTAGCTTCCAGATCCTCCCGGCTACATTTCCCAATGTTGTTGGTGCCAATGTGGACCACAACTGCTGACTCCACCCCAGCACTGTCTAAAAGCCTATCTAGATGAAGCATGACATCTGCAACCTTCGCATCAGGCAGGCAAGTCACCATGCGGTCATCACGCCTCTCACAAACCCTCTCTATTCCTAATGATTGAATCACCCACTAGAAGGAGCCCCCCACCGCCCCGAGGGGTATCCTCAGTGCAAGAGGATATCTGACCACCAGCTAAGGAAGGGATCCCATCTAAGGGAGCATCTTCCACCACTTCAGACTGGCACCCTCCGTCCCCAAGACCTTCATTCTCCATGACATCTGAAGAGATGTCACCTTGGGAGTAGGACCTGGCTGTTAGGTCCCTGAAAGCCTTGTCTGTCACCCTTTCTGCCTCTTTCAGCTTCTCCAGGTCTGCAACCTTGGCTTCAAGAGAACGCACACGTTCCTTGAGTGCCAGGAGCTCATTGCAGCGAGGGCACACCCATGACTTCTGACCTAATGGCAGATAGTCATACATGTGACACTCAGTGCAAAACACTGGAAAGCCCCCATCCGCCTACTGGCTTCCTGCCTTCATATCTGATTTTGTTTAGATATTTAAATATTAAACTTTTAGTCAGTGCCCCCCTGGAGCTATCTGTACCTACTATCCCTCAAGAAATGTCCTTATTTATTTTAAAAAAAAATATCAAAATTGCGCACGCCATTAGGCACGTGACGCTGGTTCCAGAGACTGAACTAAAGACTGACTGACTTACCTCTCAGCAGCCCCACCTCTCAGCAGTCCAGGGCAAAGAGGAACAAGAGATAATCTCTGTTAACCCCTATTAAGCCCCACCCCTCAGCAGCCTCAGCAGCCTCACCTCTCAGCAGCCTTACAAGGAGAAAAAGAGATAACCCCTGCTAACCCTTGTTAAAATACACTGTTTTAAAAGATGTGGCTTTGAGAAAAGCCCTCCAAAATTTGAGAAAAGCCCTCCTTGGCCTTTGCTTCTGGCTACCAGTACTTAAAAACACCAGAACAAAGGTTCTTTTGCTATGTCCGTAGCAAAAGGAAGAAAAATGATAGGATGGAGTCACTGCTTGGAGAAGATGGCAAAATGCTAAGAGGGGATGAAGAAAAGGCAAAACTACTCAACACCTTTTTTGCCTCAGCCTTTTCCCAAAAAGGAAACACTGTACATCCAGGAGAAAAAGAAACAGAAGATACAGCAGGAGAAATGTAGCACAAAATAAATAAAGAGGTAGTGCAGCAATACCTAGCTACTTTAAACGAATTCAGATCTCCAGGGCCTGATGAACTACATCCCAGTGTATCAAAAGAACTGGCAGAAGTAATCTCAGAACCCCATAGAGATGTTCAATGTATTGTCGAAGGCTTTCACGGCCAGAATCACTGGGGTGCTGTCTGGTTTCCGGGCTGTATGGCCGTGTTCTAGCAGCATTCTCTCCTGACGTTTCGCCTGCATCTGTGGCTGGCATCTTCAGAGGATCTGACAGTAGGAATGGAAAGCAAGTGGAGTATATATGCTGTGAGGTCAAAAGGTGAGGCCCTCTGAATAGAGTAGCCTGGCATGTGAGTCTCAAAGAAGTCTGTAGCATTGTAGTCGACCCACGTGGTCAGCGCAAGAACGAGACGAGACGCGGAGATAACATCTGGTGGAGATCGCCAGCAGCGGGAGCGCGGAGGTCCGTGTTCCTAGCGAATCTCCCGCGTGCTGGTTCCTGGCACCTTTTATTATCATTCTATCGGGGGCGTGTAGAAGGGAGGAACGGAGGGAGTTCCGGGAGAGCGGGAGGTCGGGAGATCATCATGTGATGCATGATCTCACCTGGCTACGTGCGGAGAGGAGCGTAAGCGTCTAAGCCTAATCCTCACCTGGGGGCAAGACCATTGTCCCTGCGCCCGGTGACTGAGCCAGATAGTTCATGACCCGTGACTCATACGGGGTTGAGGAGTGGGGGTGCGGTGCGACCAGAAGGCCGTAGGTCTGTTGGTGTGCCAACGTTCTACTACGGTGCTGCTGGGTCAGCAGTGCATTACTACATCTCCTCCTTTTTTACATTTTAGAAAAAGGGGGACCGAATTGCTAAGGGGCGATTTAGGGGGACGCTTGTCTCCTCCGCTGTCTGGTCGAGTTGACCGAGCTGCTTGTGCAACATTAGAACTTGGCTGCGAGGTAAGGGAAAGTCGAGGGGCTTCTTACATAGGTTACAGGCAATATTAGACATACATTGAACGAAACAAGATCCGATAATGAGGCATACAATTAAACCAATGCAGAGCTGTACAATAGCACTTAACCATCCTCCCGGCAGCCAGCTCCAGAGGGCTGACCACCATTGGGGCAAAACATCATACTTCAGATTAGATACAACTTCCTGCAATTCGCGCACTTTCATATGAATCAATTGGGAATTATCAGAGAGATTAAAGCAACACATATTACGTACATTTTCACAACCTTGGTGATGCAACAACAATAAGTAATCAATAGCGGCACGATTATCTAGGGTCGCTTGACGAAGTTCCTGCTGCTCGGAGGCCAGGGCATCCAGAGCGGTGGAGGTAGAGTTGATGGACTTCGCAAGGGCACAGGCCAGCCGGCCAATAGTCTTAGCATTGTAAGAAGCGAGTCCGGGGACTCCCACTAGGGAAGTTGCGAGGGAGACGAACTCCGCTTCGGAGAGGGCAACCGCATCGCTCCGGCAAGAGGGGTCGAGGGGCAGAGTGGAGCGGCGGCGGCGGCGCCCGGGCTCTCGGGGTGGAGCCTGAGGCAGGACGATGGTGAGGCGACTAAGGCAACAGAGAGTCCCGGCAGAGAGCCGAGCAGGGATGTAGTTGAAAGTTCTCTCCCCGCAAGTCCAGAACCAACCCTTCGGGAGCAAGATGTTCCCGAACACGGGGGGAATGTCCTCGGTGTGCGTGCAGTTCCAGTTGGCCGAACCGGTGAATGGGCCCGGGTCGGTTCCTCGTCTCGCCGCGCCGGAGATGCGGGCGCAGGTGTTGGACTCGTGATTAGCGACAGTCTTGGTGACAAGGGAGAGAGCGCCGGCCGGGAGGGTTTGGACGACGGGTCCCCAGTCAGCGCTCATAGAGTACTTGATGGATGAAGCATTCATAAAGGGGCTTAAGCCAGACTCCGCTAGGAAGTCTCCGGGGGCTTTGCAAACAGGGAGCAGGCAGGAGCTTAGCAGGCTCCCGACTCCTAGGTACTGGCCCAGGCAGAAAGATGAGACGTTGGCAGCGGCAGCAAACTGCTCCCAGATGTTGGTCTGGCGAAAGCTCATCAGGGGGTGGCCGATTGCCATCGGTAGGAGGCAGCAGAGCAGGCAAAGGATGGTGGCCGCCGAGTTGGCGGTGATGATCGCAAAGAGAGCGGCACAGAGGTTCTCGGGCGTCTCGGGGTGGCCTTGCTGGCGCAGCAGCTCTTGAGCTTGGCTGGCGGTTGCTTTGACGTTTCCCCAGGTCATCCGGGTCTTTGGACCGTCTGGGCGTCGGCGTCGGCGTTCCCGTTGAGGCCGCTGGGCGGGATCCTTCAGAGAGATGTGTTCCATCTCTGGGATGGGGTTGGTTTCCTCCTGGCGCCATTCCATGGGCTGGCCCGTCGTGGCGAGTCGGAATCCACAGGAGCCTGTAGGAATAGGGACTGAAACACACCCCCTTCCCCAGGTTATAGGAGGGGGCCGGGTCCCGCCAGGCTCGGTTCTAGAGCGGGTGGCGGGAGATCAAGATCGAGTTTTTTGTTTGAGTTGGGGTTTAGAGTTTAATATAAGAAGGCTTGTTTTGCAGCCTGCGTGAAGGTTGCTTTTAATGCAATCCTACTGGGGGCCGCCTACTCCTCTTTCTTTAATTGTTTGACAGGGAGGGCAGGAGGTAGGCGACCCTGGTGGGAATTGGCTTCAGAGCGTCATCAGGGTGCGTCAAGGCGGGGGTCCGAGCCTCGAGGGGGGAGGGGACAGGCGGGTCCTGGGGGGATTGTGGGTATGCATGCTTAATCAGCAACACAAAGGGGCTTTTGGAAGCGCCTTTTGGGGGGATGGGTGCATCCGGGGAATGAAGCAATCAGGCGATTAGAGGCAGATTCCTCGTACACAAAGAAAAAAGGGGGGGGGGTTTCTTAGCAAGGGAGTTGCACTTACCGTGACCTTGGTGGCTAATGCAGGAAGGCTGGAGTGGCGCGAAATTTGTGATCGAATTATCTTTGGGAGATGCCGCCCGCCGAAACCACTCCTTAAGGGGCGGTTTCGGCCAAGCGTCTTAGAAGTGATGATGGTGCTATGATACCATCACCACTGGGGGCGCCTGAATTTGATGCGGCAGCCTCCTGTAAAGGATTCAATGGTGTTGATGGTGAAGTAACCTTGAGTGCATTCCACAGCCCGGGCGATGGGCCAGATGCATCGGCGGAGACTTTATCTTTGCGCGGGAGATGAAGACTCCGTTCCCATGGGAAGCAGGAAGGGGGGATGGG
>NW_025950299.1:0-16828 GCF_021028975.2 Sphaerodactylus townsendi | reverse complement strand
TCCTTCCTTCCTTCCTTCCTTCCTTCCTTCCTTCCTTCCTTCCTTCCCACACACACAAACACACACCTAATCCAGAGATAAAGGAACATGCTGTCAACTCTTTCCCCCTACATCAAAGCTGCTTTTCCCCTCATAAAACATAAAAAAAGAGTATTGGTGGCAGCAGTAGTCTGCTTTGGAAAGCCAGCTGAGGAAAGGCTTCCTCACCCAAGCACAGCAGATCTGCTGTATAATCCTCTAATTAGACAAAGCTGCCATTGTGAATGGATCCACCTACTGACCTGCCATGTTGTGACTGGTAGCTCCAAAGTTCAGGATTACTTTCAAAGTATCAATGATTTGCTGGCCAGTTTTTCTTGAAAATAACTAAACAAAATGTGCTTAATTTGGAATACAGAGAAATTAGTCTCATGACATAATTTCCACTGGATTCTCTGTTCATTTTCACATCCTTTTCTAATATTTATACGGTGTATTCTTCCTTTCTGTTTTGGTTTGCTCCAGCAGCCATCACATCTTACATCAACATGATACTGGAACTAAAATTAGCCTAGTTTGATTTGTTTTTTTGGCTGTCATTTCATTTCAGTTTATGTAAATATATAAACCTCACTGAGCAAAAGAGCTTAGATATAACACAGACTAACTTAAAAATTATGTAGCTGCCCAAATCCACTGCTATGTTTATATGAACTATCATGTTCTTAAACAAACAGCATTTTCTGATAATGTAGAAGAATTTAGTGTCAATGAATAGCCATCGCAGTAGCATAGTGTGACTCAGTGTCCATTTAATATATTATTATCAGTATTAAATTGCAGGCATATTAAGATGAACACTATCTTAATGCTTCACTAAAGGACAGTTTGCGGGTAGATGTGTGGCCCTTCCCGCTCGGTTATACTTTCCCCAATAAGACTCAAACACATTTTTAAGTGGATAAGAAAAATAGGCCATAGCCAAAGAACTTTATTAATAGAAAGCATAGGAAACAGATGGCGTAGCATGGGGGGTGATCCAAGCCTCTGGGCAGCACTAGTGCTGACCCCAAGGGTGAACAGAATTCCTCAGCCCAGCTGCTGAAGGAGTAAACCAAGCGAAAGATTGGAGTAAGACAAAGTCCATACCGGCGAAGTGCCCATGACTGGAGGCCTCCTCCAGTCATGGAGCGCAAGCTAGGGGCACAAGCTTCTAAGCCCCCCACAGGGCGTCCCTACCTTGAGCTTGCTCCACCCCCACCTCTTAAGGAGGTGTACAACACAGGGAAGCTCCCCCAGCTCCTCTTTCCAGTGGATCATCCCCCATGCGCAACCCGCTGATGGCTATGACAATAACAACATTACAATCTTCACAACATAACAGGGACGGGCGCGCATGTGCAGAGAAGCATCTGCAGCCGGCCACACTCACCCGGCCAGGCGAACGGGCTGCTGGGCCCCGCCTCCCATAATGGCGGCCACGGTAAGGCGCAGCCGCGCTTTAGCATTCTTGGTGAAATATGGTGAGAAATGTTGCCCTCTGCCCACAATAATAAAAATTACTAACATTTTAAGCACTGCAATGTAATAATATAAGGACTTTGTTCAGTAACTGTTATCAATAACAGTTATCAGTGTAAAGATATCCTTGTCTGGGGGCATCTTATTTTGGGGGAAGTCAGAACAAAACATTTAAAAACTCTGAGGTTTGAGTCAACAAACTCCATCCTTGGTAGCTGCCACCAGCCCCTTTATTTACCTAAACATCCAAAAGCCAAGGGAAAAGCTTCCAACCTTCCTGGGATTACAGTTAAGAAAGCAGACCACTTGCAGAGTTAGTTTCACAAAGCAGTTAACCTGGTAGAGTTTAGGACTGGATTTAGATTGAAGCCATCTGAAGACAGAAACACCACCAAGAATGATAAAAGGAAGTTCATTAAAATTGTGTAGGAATATAGTCAAGAGAACATAAAGCAGTGAGGATTAAAATAATACAATTTAAGCCAGAAAGGGATTAGCTATACAGTGCTACAGCACTGGTTCAAAAGGCAAGATTCAAGAGGCAAGATGTTACTGCTCCAGCTGTAATTCCTTTGGCTTCTCAAAGGCCACTCTATCCAGAGCAAGAATCCCAAGATGTCAAAAAGCAATGTTGCAAGGCACCAAAAACATGCTTGTCAAGGTCCAAATAGTGGATTAAGAACCATGGCAAAGGTACCCAGAAGAGCACTTTGCTGGAACAAATATCCTAACTTTTTGTATAGATGATCTGAAGGGATCAAGGCCCTTTGCCCAATAAAATCCATGCCTAAGACAGTGATAGCAAACCTTTTTGAGACCGAGTGCCCAAATTGCAACCCAAAACCCACTTATTTATTGCAAAGTGCCAACACGGCAATTTAACCTGAGTACTGAGGTTTTAGTTTAGAAAAAATGGTTGGCTCCAAGGCGTGCGTTTCTCGGGAGTAAGCTTGGTGGTAGTCGGTGGCTTTGCTTTGAAGCAACAGTACAACTCTTCCAATGGGTGAATCACGACCCTAGGAGGGTTTACTCAGAAGCTAGCCCCATTCCCAGCAACCGAGCTTACTCCCAGGTAAAGGTGCTTTAGTTCTTCGCATGAAAATCAGTGGGATTTAACAACACTAAACAGGGTTACCTACACTGCTTCCCCAAAACTCGGTCTTAAGTTTAATGCTAATAATCGAGCCCAGCGGCCCAGGCCAGCTTAGATGTGTGTATGTGTGTGGGGGGACTCTGTTTGTGCGTGCCCACAGAGAGGACTCTGAGTGCCACCTCTGGCACCCGTTCCATAGGTTCGCCACCACTGATCTAAGACAATTACATAACTCAGTTACTAACCAGGTGACCTAAAGGGTCAGAGTGAGATAAATAAGGTAGAATTTATTCTGCAGCCATTAACCATACTTTCTCACAATGACACAGCAATAATTTCATCAGCTTAATTAACTGAAATATGGCACCCTGGTTCTGTGGCCTTGGCAACCTAAGGAGTCAAGCTTGAGCCCATGTTTTACTTCTAGCCATTGGTCCATTATCTCAGTCAAGCCTATGCTATATTACAAGCACACAGCACAGTTAAATTCCACTCATCGTTTTATTGTAGGTCTTAAAGTCTTGACCAAAGTCTGAAATAACAAGAAACTGCATGGTGGAACTTAGTTTTTGACAGTCAGCACTCGTTTCTGGAACATTCTGACTAGACATGAGCAGGCACTAAGGCTGCCAACTTCAAGATGAAAGCTGGAGTTCTCCAGGAACTGATTCAGAGGTCAACTGGGGCTTCCAAAATCTGATTCTATGGTCTCACTTTCCCATTCAGGACCCTCCTCTGCCCAAATTCTATCCTCTTCAACTCTGTCCCCCTCCCCACAATCTCCAGGACTTTTCTAAGCCGGACCTGGCATCTCTAGCAGAAATTCTAAAACTGTGGCCATACAAACCATATGTTGCCTTGCAATGTGCCGTTTTATGGCTAGCAATACACACAGTTTCAACTAGATATTATCTTTTCCTTTTAAAGACATATCCTGTCGAGCAATCACAACTTTGGTTATCAAACTGGAACTTAAACAGGAATTCTTAATTTCAAAGATTTACTGGGAACCCAAGCTATACCTATTAACTTGCTCAGAGGACAGGAAGTTGAAGACCACTGTAGAATATATACCTGGAGTCTGGGTCTTTTAACACCTATAAAAATTAGCATATTCTCCTGGTCTTGCTTGCCTTGGTCTTGCTTGCCATGGAAAGTGGGAATGGAGGAAAAAATGTCCATACAAGAAATCGTGTTGTGACAGACATTTGCCCGCACTGCGCAGCAGTTGTTTTGTGTGTTATTGACTAATCTTAGGCTCATTCCGCACACGCAAAATAGTGCACTTTCAAGCTGCTTTCACAACTGTTTTTGCCATTCCGCACAGCTTCAAAGAGCCCTGAAAGCAGCTTGAAAGTGCATTATTCTGCGTGTGTGGAATGAGCCTTAGTAAAGAAGAAAACTTGCATGCACTGAAAGAAAAAAAAGCGGAAAGAATTTACCGTAGAAACAATGATATGTGGTTTCTAGGAATATAGGGCTTTGAGTTGGGGAAACTCATTTGCAAACTTTGGTCAAACATCAGGTACCAGTAAATTGGTGATTAGGCCTGACAACTCTGGTTGGAGAATTCTAGGAGATTTGGGGGTAGAACCTGTGGATGACACTGTTTGGGGAAAGAGAAAGAATTGCCACAGTGTCTATCCTCCAAAGTAACCATTGTCTCCAGGGGAGATCTCTAGGTCCCACCTGAAATTTGGCAAACTTATTGGTTCTGCTGGGCAATAAATGCTTTTTAAAGTTGTAAAACTAATTCACTGCTCTGTTGTAAAACTAATTCACTGCTCTGTTGTAAAGCCAATTCACTTCCCTAACCACAGAGTCTGGCAATAGTGAACACAGTATGCTATTTCCTATGCTATTTTCCCTTGTAATGAATAAAGGATACAAACATCACATTGCCAACATGATCCACAAATTTCTTCAAGTCATTCTTGAGGCTGAACTATATTGTAACTGAAATCAATGCAGATCTTAATTTTTGGCTGGAAAAGTGCTAAGAATCAAGACTGCTTGGAAACCACACACTGTGATTACGAAGCCTATTCAATAATCCCAAAATGTATAACAACCATCACGTAAAAGTACTCTGCGCAGTCCTCAAGTAATTGAAAACATTTTCCTGACTCAATAATAAAAAACCCTGAATGGCTTAAACAAGAAGTGTTTGTTTGTTTGTTTGTTTGTTTATTACTTAGATTTCTATACCGTCCCATCCCCGAAGGGCTCTGGTAGTTTAAAAACAGGTACTTGATCCCAGGTAGTTTAAAAACAAAAACTGGGAACTTGTGCATATGTTCCTATTTTATCCACCTGAAGAATTACTGTTTAAATAAGCTTATGCTTACGAAACAAAGCAGCGACTGCCAAGAGAAATCAGTCTCAGTTCTTAATAAAAGTATCAACACTTGACAGTTAACCACCTTAGATACATCTTGAATTACAAAATATTACTTGTATATAGCCACAAGTTCCTCATTCCTGCTATTCTGATACAAGCCACTTTCACAGTATGATACTTTATTAACCTGACCTTTACATTCCCCCAAAGGACACATATAAAACCATTTTAAGTTTTATTTCAAAAGGCTCGACATGTGACAAATATTTTAATTTTCATATCAACAAAAGAAGAGCAATTCCATGATAGAAACAGATATTTTAAATAGTTCACCATGAAATAAAATCATTTTGAACTGGTTCAAACAGATTTTAAGATTTGCTTTAGGGAACCCAGCCCCATGGCTTGTAGTTTATTTAAATGGTTGATCTACACAATAATATATGAAAAAATGTGGACATTTTGAAGAGGTGTGCTGTGCTCAGCTGTCTAAAAATTGCTGCCTTTGTTGGGCACATCCATCCTGACTCCAACTTGATCAGGAATTGTGCCAGCCTTGCTTATCCTTACTTGCACATGTTGTGTGCCAGGAACTGCACATCCCTAATGTACTCTCAGCCATAACAATCCTGCTGAGCACCAAGGTCACACTCTCACAACCCACACTAGCACCAGTGATATGATGGGCTGTTCAGGAGATGACTGTCCATCATGCCCGATGCCATTGTGAGCAACCTGCCTCATTCCAGCCAAATGAGTCACTACTTAACCAATCAAAGACTAGACCAGGGGTAGGGAACCTGCGGCTCTCCAGATGTTCAGGAACTACAATTCCCATCAGCCTCTGTCAGCATGGCCAATTGGCCATGCTGGTAGGGGCTGATGGGAATTGTAGTTCCTGAACATCTGGAGAGCCGCAGGCTCCACCCCTAGAGGCCTCAAGTCATGCCACAAATAATCACTTTTGAATGCAGGGCAACCTTCAGCATTTGTTCTCTGGCCAGCAACCTCATATTTATTTGTAAAACCAGCAAACAAAAAATGAAGCAGGCCTTACCTATAATAAAAAGGATTTCCACTGCAATGTCACTGACAGTTGTGCTTCGAGTTGTAGGTAGATCATCATTGCCAATAAAACATTGTAATAGTACAGTCAATGGCAACATAAAACGCTAAGCTAATAAAAATAAGCCAGTCCCAGCAGGCTTTAAAAGTGCTAAAATGCAAAAGTATGAATTTGGACTTTTTTGCATCTGAAACTTTATATTCTGGAAATGCTGGTTTATCTACAAAACATTCTGAAAGAAAAAAGAGAGAAATACATTGAGAAAATATTATGTTGGTTCCTAACGTTTCAATATTCTTAAAAAAGCTTCTTTTTCTTAGAGTTTAAATTACCACTTATTTTCATACTTCTTCATAATTCAATATAACCATAATTTCACATAAATGGAGGCAGGAAATGTACCACTCGCCTGCAAAGATAAGGAAAATGAACATGTTCCATAATAACTGAAGAGGCCAAAGTGCTCAACAGAATGGCTGTTACGGTCTAAATTCTGAGGGAAATGGCTTTTAACTGCTTCTGAAATCTGTGACTATCCATGTAAGATAGCATTTAAAATTCAGCCATAACTATTTTGATGTAGCCATTATGATTATGGACACATTAAGCTACTGATAATTTAATTGTGCTAGCTCACTTCCCTTCTGGGGTTGCACTAGATTTCAGAAGTAAAACACCACTTGGACCCTCTTATTTCTTTTTTAAATAGTTGTATTAGAAAAAGCCTTAATCATTTCACTGACTGTGGACATTAAATAATTGCAGTGCTTTAAAGTACTTATTATAGATGGGCACACTCCAAACACATGTAACCATCTTAAATTTCAGTTTGGTTAAATGGAAGAGTTAAGAACCTAGCAGTTTTTATTTTGTATTATTTCTTCTTGTGATTTTCTATAAGGAAGGCCTTGTTAATGTTAGCACAAAGTACATTTCCAAAATTGAATTCATATCCTTATCCAACATACAACCAGAAACTCTTGCTGCGATATTGCCTCATCTTTTGGAAAGAAACAAATAGCACCAAGACTTACCTTGAATATAATAATAAAAGTGTCATTTAAATCAAGGGATTCAAATCATAGGTTTAACTTTGGCGGATTCCACATGGGCCAAAAACAGCGGTGTGAAAATGGTGTAAACCCTTTTACACCATTTTGAACGCTTTTACACCATTTTCACACCACTGTTTTTGGCCCATGTGGAATCTGCCTTTGTTTTGCTTGGACTGTATTCTACAAGTCATGAATGCATATTTTGATTTGGTTGTATGAGTTACTAGTGATTAACTCTCAGGCCCCGATAACTTTGTGCTTCTGAATTTATACATTAAAATATATCGGTAGGAAACAAACTACTGTCAACTTTGAAAGAGCATGGATATAAAGAATTTGCCTTCAGTTTCTCTTATTTATATTGGTAACAATTACCAAAATGTGAAGGTTGGTTAGACTAAGAAACTTTTTTAACCAAAGAAAGACAAGTAACAAAGTGGGAATGCAACAACCATATTTCCCAGAATGCAGTCTATGGAGGATATTAAAAGAAACTGTTCAAAAAAATAAATACCAGAATAATACATATAGTATTTTGCAGCCTGACATATCAGTTATGGTTGCTTAGAGATGAGTCCTAGCTGATATTGGGATTGCAATTAAAGTACAAGCAGATCATATTATGTAATGAACCAAACTACACAGACATCCATTTCAAGTCCAGAGAGAAATCGCCTGTTGGGTTTTTAGGTTTTATTTACAGAAGCGATTTGAGTCTATCCAGACTCTCACTAGCAATTAAAAGGAGACTGAAATATAAATATCTTTTACATTAGATCTGTACAGGCAACACAAGCAACTTGGCTTAAAAGAACAAAACAAAAACCTTCCTGTGATGCTAAACACTTTTGCACCATCTAGGGAGTGCACTTCTAATGGAACTAATTTGCACATGAAAAAGTATTTGGCCTTGTGAATCAGTCTTAACACATCAAAACCAAAGCAGTGAAATGGAAGACCCCATCCAGCAGTCACAAACGGTATTCCCACAGGGGTATGCAATCTAGGAGAATCTCTCTTTGATGCTGGGTTGTGACATCAGCTATTAGGATAAATGAGAATACAACTGGAACTGCTGCCAGTCAAGGTCTGAGACTGTCTTATGGTCCCTTACAGAGCTAGATTCTGAAAGCCTTATGGACAAATCTGTGCATTAAACAACAGGTATCTTTTGCTCAGTGATTGTAGTTGTATGCATATGCCATGATACCAATCTCATATAGAGATTATATTGACATTTCATCTAAAGTGAAATTAAAAATGAGTTTTTGAAGGTTCGTTTTTGGTGAAATGCACACTGAATTCCTAGAGTTTTCATAAGACTCCTGAAATTTGTTGGGTATCTGTGTATATATTTCTCTGTGTTAGGGATGAACTTCTGCCCATGATTTGGCTGTTATCAATTTTTGACAAAAACAACACTAAGCTAATTGGAAGGTCCTTCAGGCAAAACAGCTGACTTAAAAAAATTCACAAGTGTAATAAGCACCATGACATTTCTCAGTTGTAGGTTACATATTCCTAGTTTCAAGATTCTGGGGATCGAGGCAAGCTGCTTTCTATATCAAAGCCTTTGAACTGTCTGAAATTCAAACAAACTCAGAGAGGTGTATAGCATATAACGCTAACCCTTCACAATCTGTGCTGAGAACTTTGTGAAGAAAAGCAACAGCTAGGCCTGTTCTGCACGGGCCTGTGAAGCAGCAGTCAACTGGTATAAATGATACTGGTGGAGCCCCGGGACTGTTTGCATGCTTCTGTGCAGGGCCCCCAGAGTTGCTGTGGCCCACAGAGGCGACTTTGCATGGAGGTGCCTCTATTTTGTTTGTAAACCTACCTTCCCTTCTCCTGCGGAACCCTGCAGGGATGAGGGGACATGCCCCCGTGGCCATGGCAACGCCTCGAGGGTCAGAGGGCAGGAGCCGTGTCCCCTAGTCTCTGCAGAGCTCCGCAGGGGAAGGGAAAATAAGTTTACGAACAAAACGGAGATGCCTGAAAGTGGCGCCTCTGACCCAGTGCCATTCGCTCAGCACTGGGTGCAAAATGCTGTTTCTGAAAAGACTCGCAAGTTTAGCGAGTTACGGAAACACCATTTCTCCACTGGTGGGGGGAAGAAAGCATGACACTGCCTCATTTCAGAGGCAGCGGCCATGTGAAGTTCTCCCCCCAACTGGTGTTTTTACCAGCCCCGCACCAGTGTTTTTGGCCCATGCGGAGTGGGCCAGAGTACTGCAGCCATAACATGAAACTAAGCTATTCTGTAGAATTTACTGCCTGCCTGTGACATATTAATCTGTCTCTATCCTATTCTCCTTAACATATAACTGTCAGGGACTTTGCTGAACTGTTCTTGAGGACTTAGCTTGAGTGAACCTGGCTGCACCAATGGAACGGTGAGCTTCTGGGTGAGTTTCTTTGCCTAACTTGTATCAAGTAAAGCTGTGAGTGTTCACTACACCGTGCCTTGTGCCTCCTTTGTGGCCAGCCCGTGACAATAACACAGTTTAACACACTTGCAACTGAAACATTATGATGGCTGTGTTTTTGTTCTGCATGTTGACCTTCCGTGTAGTATAACTGAAAAGAAACTTTAGACCTAGAAGATATGATAAATGAAATTATGAGTAGCACCAATGAAACTAATGCTACAAAACTCACACAAAATAAGCTTGGAATGTTATACCTACATTATACCTACAGCACAAAATTAGCTTGGTGTGCTATACTTACATTATTAAGTTTCAATTTGTTCTTTTCTCTTCTTTGTAGGTGTCCAGAGATGTGATAAAGGACAGCTCTACTTCGTCTACGTGCTGAATCAAAATGTGATCCTGCTTTTCCCCTTCCTTTGAATTTTTCTGATGAACAATGAGAAGATACTATTAAACCATGGGAACAGTATTTTGAAAAGCAAACGATTAATACTTCAGGTTTTATAAGTTTGGCATCTGAAACTTCTGTTAAATCTTTTGTTTTTGTTTTAAAAACTATCTCAGAGGGAAAATAAGAATTAGAATGGATTAAGTACACAAAAGCTAAGGCTACATGCATGGAGACTT
This sequence comes from Sphaerodactylus townsendi, assembly GCF_021028975.2. NCBI lineage: Eukaryota > Metazoa > Chordata > Lepidosauria > Squamata > Sphaerodactylidae > Sphaerodactylus > Sphaerodactylus townsendi. The sequence continues at coordinate 6,714 of NW_025950299.1, read as the reverse complement.
CTTCAAACTGTAGGAATTAGACTGATGGATTAAATACAGGCACATCCACTCTTAGTGAATGCGACTTTTTGCAAAGGTCTCCACATGCGCAGCTCTGGATTACAAAGAGCAGTCTCATGTGCAGCGGCCATTTGCCCCATGAATATTAAAATCTCTTTAGGCATTTATGGTTCCTAACTACATCAGGGACCTGAATCTGCACAGTGGCAGTTAATTCTAATTCATATATTTGCAAGAGCCAGCATGGTGTAGTGGGTAAGAGCAGCGGACTCTAATCTGAAGAACCAGGCTTGATTCCCCATCCCTCCACATGAAGCTTGTTGAGTGGCACTGAACCAGTCACAGTTCTCTCAGAACTCTCTCACACTATGTGGAGGAAGGCAATGGCAAATGAGGGGCCTAATTACCTAAACAGTGGCCCCCCACAGCTGTGCCTCCCCTACAGAGGCACTTCATCCCACCTCTGCCAGGCAGGATGCAGTTCAAAGATCCAAGCCTGGCCCCAGCCATGCTCAGACTGAAGCTGGCTGCTCTGGAATCTCCAGCTTTATAATTCAGTTAGGTGGAGCTTGAGGGGAAGAATCAACAGTATAAAGCTAGAGGGACTGAGGCTCATTCCGCACATGCAGAATAATGCACTTTCAAACTGCTTTCAGTGCTCTTTGAAGCTGTGCGGAATGGCAAAATCCACTTGCAAACAGTTGTGAAAGTGGTTTGAAAATGCATTATTTTGCTTGTGCAGAAGGGGCCTGAGGGAAGCTGGCTTCAGTCTGAGCTCAACTGAAACCAGTGTTGGATCTAGCTCTAAGCTTCAGGCTGGAGCTTAGAGCTCAGTACAAGCCTACCCTTAGCTGGGCTCAAATGGGCCCTTGCTGCTCCATCTCCTTGAGGAGGTTGGGTGTGGCACACCTGACTGCCACTTGCTGATGGGGCAGAGTGAGCCCATCTTCTCCATCTATAATCTCCACGTGGAGATTGTGAATGGGGCAAGCCCTGTTTGCTGACCTTCAACTGTGCTTCTGAACGGGTGCAGTTGGAGGTGGGGTGCAACTGAAAAATGCATCTGCCAGAAGTGATGCCTGGGGATCAAGACCCCCTCCTGCCCCCTTAAATACACTACTGTGGCAAACCTCCACAGAAGTCACTTAAAAACCCTATGGGGTCACCATAAATCAGCTGTGACTTGACCATACACCCACTCCAAGATTGTTATAGGCTGCATATTATTCAGACACATGGGGGTGACTTCAGGTCAAACTAGACCAGTGATACACAGAGGCTAGCAGCTACATATTGCTCTTTGACATATCACCCATGGCTCTTCTGGGTACTGCTCCTCAATACGATACCTGCCCCACATTCAAGGAAAGGAACCAAGGTCACTGTCCTATGGAGATGAGAAGAAGTTTCCTCCTTGAAACTACTACCACTTCAGGGGCTAAATGGTGAGTGAGATGCAAACTGCCTGAGCTTACAGTTTCATGCCTGACACAACCTCCCCTTCTGCAGCCCCCACATCTCATCCCAGGACCCAGGTAGCCACTGGAAGAAAGAAAGATGCCCCAGAGAATAAAACTACCACTATCAAAATGGCAGCCACCCATATTAGGATGGGGATAGTTGTGTGATGGTGGTTTTATTCCCCTTTGTCCAAACCTGCCTTTCTCTCTTCAGGACATCTTGGCAATCTCACTCTTTCCCTAGCTGAGGTGACTCATGATGAAGAGAAAGAGGTAGAGGCCACTCTACATGTTCACAAGCCCTTAAAATGTTACGCTATATATTTACTATTGAACAGTTATATTTTATGTGAATTTTATGCATATGTTTGGTAGGATGTAGTATGGAGATCAATTGTAATTCATCCCATTAGAACTTTGGACCCCATCTGGAGGATAGTAACCTTAGAGTCCCATATCAGTGCTTTATTTGGTGGATTGCTAGAGGTAGATTAATATAAAAACAGAGTTCCCACTTCTCCCGCAGGTCAGTGAGTTCTTTTTAAAGGGCACATGTGTCTTCAGCTCAGGTGTAGTGGAAGTGGATTAATTACACATGCTCTATGTGGCAAATAAATACCTAAGAAATAAATAGCGGTGTCTAAACCACTTGCAGCGCATTAGAATGTGTTTCTGTTTTCACCCAGGACTGTGCATAAACATTCCATTAACTTTTTTTTCTGATTCATACTTACACTTGAGCATTTAATAAAATAGGGAATCACAAAAACTTCATTTTCTTTCAATACAATCATCTTACATCATCTTAAAAGGCACTTCTAGAACTTTTAAAAAAGGTTTTTAAATAAATATTACTGCATGGAGCCAGCAATGAGAAAAAGAAATTGAGGAGCCTCAAACAAAACTGTCCATCAACTAAGACTAATTAAAATCAATGTCAAATATACAGATGAGGGGAAGAAAAATCCAATTAGCACATCCGGAAATTAACAATGGATAACAAGTATATCTAGACACTGGCAAAAAAAAAGAAAACAAAAAGACTAGATGCCTACATGATTGATGTGAAGGCTCAAATGCAAAGCAAATCCATTAGTGAAGTAACAGAGTAGACCTGCCTCTCTCTCTCTGTCTCTAAGTGATTATGGAAACAGCCCATTCATCCTGTACAACTGGTGAAGGATGCTTTTGAATGTCACAGTTACAGCCCTATGGGCTTGCTATCTTGCTATTTTCAAATGCATAGACTTCTCTTTTTAGCTGTTTCCAAGATATGGATATCCTATCCCATCAAAGCATTATGTTACTGCCAAATACTAATTTATCAGCCAGAATTCACACATTCCACCACAACCGAAATGAAAAACAATAGACACTAAAATACAGATTAATTAGGGGTTATTAAAAGTTTTGAACTGTGCTTGAGCACTCAAACAGCTAGTGCAGCTTCCAAGAGAAATGCTCAATTAGGTTTGCTAGCAACCTGCATTAGTTCAACACTCATCCTGGCCAACAGCAATGCCTTGTTTCTCCTCACCTGCACAAAATTACCTCACACTATGCAGTGAAGGGGTCAAGAGATGATGTGCAGCATCAAAGGATTTACAGCCACATCCAAAAAGGGGAGGGGGGTTGTGCCAGCACATATGCCCACCCTGCCAGGGCATTTGGCAAATGCACTGGTGGGGTGGACAACCTGGAAGGTGGGCAGGTGACTGGTATTCTGCCTTGCATTGGCATCTGATCAGACATCAACATGGGGCAAGGGGGTGGGGGCTTTCCTGGGGTCAGCTTTCCCCTGGGCTTTTAGGCCATAGGTGCCCTGAAAGGATGGTATAAGTCCATTCAGCTCCATAAAGGGCTTTCAGCAATCCAGGAAGATTTGTTTGTGTTCCCGCCTCCCTGTGCCACCAAAAGCCCCCTGGAGGCAGTGGGGTGGCACAATAGGCTCAGGCTCTAGATGGGGTTGCCCATTTCCTCAGGCTCCATCATACCATATGGCTTAAGAGGGTAGGTTTGGCTGCCTCTCCCCATCCTTAAATGCCTGAAAGCATTTGGTAATGTAAACAGTAAATAACAGTTTGGGCAACTCCATGCAGAAAGAGGGAGGGGACTGCACTCTTTTCTCTTGGTTTCACTAACCAATACCAAGCTTTGGTGCACTTTCACAAGCAGTTTAAAGGAAAAACATTTGCCTAATAAGCCTATCATTTTTATTTTCTTAAAAATCCTAACAGCGTGTATATGTGAGGGAGAGGGAGGATGACAAAAACTACCCTCCTCTGTTTTTTCAAATGATGTTATGCTAGTAGAATAGCCTGTTTGGATTCTACCACCCATTTTTCCTCCCAAGCTTCAACTGGGAATTGTGCAAAAATAAAAACCTTTTGTTGTCTGTGACACTTATGTTACATTACATCCTAAGCAGAATTACAGCCCTTCTAAAACCATTTAGGACTGCACTGTTAGTCCATGTCAGCATATTTAGGTATACTCCTATGCAAACTTACTGAGGGAAAAAGTCATACTGATTTGAGTCTTTCTCAAAAAAAAAGTACTCATGGGATTGCAGAATCATAGCTTAACCAGGTTTATTCAGAAGCAAGCCCCATTCATTTAATAGTACTTACTTCCCAGCGTGCTTAGTTTTGAAGCCTTAAAACACCTATCTACCTCCCAATGCTATGGAACTCTGTTATTGAAAGGTTCTCCCTAACAAAAATAACTAAATGTAAGGTGGATTAAATGCTGCACAACAAGCAATGGTATCACAGCTGCTAAATCTCTGCCCTTTCCCGTCTGCAACCGTTTACTGGGGATGTTAGTAAGTTCAAGCTTATTCTAAAGAGATAATGATCATCATAAGCAGATATCTTTGAGCCCATTTAAATGATGCTTTCTTTTCTGACCAATAGTTTTAGGGATATGATTAACCTCAGAATTGACTACACATCAACGGCGAACAATAATGTTTACTGCACAATATTGTAACAAAGAATTAACCATTGTGAAGTTTCGCTACATTTCAACACACACTCCTCCACAATTCTTCTTCTGTAATCTACACAGTGGTGTGGATTTTCCTGAAAAAAATGATACATTTTTCTGAAAATGTTAGGAAAAATTCTCAGATGCCCTGAATATATCATGATCCAACTTTCCATGCTTGTTGTGACCTTTAGTAAACATTTTTTTAAAAAAATCCATGTCAATGTTTTATTCCAATAGAAGCAAATACTAGAATTAAGTATTTCACTAGGAAACCCCCTCCAAATCTTCACTTAAATTTGGTGTTTCAAATGGAAAGTATTTTATCGTAATAACAGTTGCATTGATGTTTTAAAACATTTAAGAAAAAGGAACGGAATGCATTGTCTGCAATCCTAAGCAGAGTTACACTGTTCTATATTCAGCGATGTCAATAGGCTTAGAAAGATGCAACTCTGTAATTTTAGGACACCCAAAGAACTGTGTATGACATGTAGTTACTATGGTTATCCACATGACAGATTCAAAAGAATTTAATTCTCGTCGATGGAGGTCAGTGGGACATCTTGACATTTTCTTTGACTATTAGTTTAGTATCAGAATAATACTAACAATGTCCTTTTCACCATGTGAGAAGATACATATCACTAGCAGCTTGAACTCTGGTTTTGATTTGACCTACATGGCCAATGCAATGAATTTATAAGTTTTAAAAAAAATAAAATCAGATTAGTGTATGTATTTGGGTTTTTATTCCTTCACCTCCTTGGTTTTCGAATCAGTAATACCATGCATGTGATCCTTCACACAATTCATACAGATAATCACATAACAAAATGACAACTTTGAAATTTTCAGACATATCTAATGCTGTATGGTCAATGGCACCCATTTATTAATTCTCTGAAACAATGAATTTTTAGAAATGGAAAAATAAAGCACTAGAAATGTTCTTCCCATATCTCTGACTACACACACAGATATCTTTTTTCTTTAGGCTTCCTAGAATCTCTCTTTTCCTGCCACTAGACTTTTCCTGTTGCATATGCCACAGATGTCAATTTTCTATCAGGCAATACCTAGCAAATCAATCAATTGACGGGAAATACAAGAAACCACCAACTACACAAAATTCTGTCTTTTCTCCAGCCAGTAGGAACTACATGTTTTGAATCCCTATTTTGTATGCAAGTTCAATTTATGAACCTGTGTTTATACATAATCTCACTTAAATTCAACAACCATAATTTATGTAATAATAGTTACTGCCACATATTGCCATGTCTTCAAAATTTGTCATTTGCTAAACACATATAATCTTCCTTATTTCATTTATTTAACATGTACTATCCGCCATCCTTCTCTTGTCCATTTTTCTACTATTGTTAAAGGTATACTACTAGCTATTATATGACATTAAATATTTTACTGGGAATTTTACACAATTATGTTCTAAGTGTTGGCCCTTGGAACAGGTTTTAACTGTCTCCTGATTTGTCCAGCAGGCCATTCATTATTGCTATAGGGTGATTTGACAGAGAAAGTTTCCCCTGTCTCATTTGCTTACAGAGCAGGCCCAGAGAAAGAAGCCAACCCCCCCTCCTTTTTTTTAACGGCCACACAAGCTTTTAAGCAATTTAGCCAATAAAAGTCTGTTCTCTCTTTGTATGAATAATGCATGTAATCATTAATGAATTAGGACATAAGAGTATGGAAAATCTATTCACCATTCAGCACCTTATGAATATGTTCTTTCACTGTCCTCTCAGGGCACCAAGCACCAACCCTAATAGACACAGCTTAACTAAAATTTTGCTTTAAAAGTCTATACTAGGCCAGTAGAAAGCCTTCTTGCTCCTATGACTGTGGAAAAGAATGTGAAAATATCTGGGGAATGCCTCGAAAGAAACGAATTGGATTTTTCACCATACATGGCCCTTTGTAGCCATAAGCAACTTATAGTTTTCTAATTTTCTCAGGGCCCTTCTTTGTTGCTCCTTACAGCTCTGTCATCTGCTGATTGAATATCGGCCTGTCCCCTCCCAGGAGGTTAATGCTGGACAACATCTATTTATTTTAATTGTGGAAGATCACTGCTGCTAGTGTTTTAATGTTTAATTTATTTATTGTTTTAATTGAAGCTATTTGCTGTATTCAAATGTTGATTGTTTTGTAAACCACCCTGAGCCCTTCGGGGGTAGGGCGGTCTATTAAATGTTTAATAATAATAATAATAATAATAATAATAATAATAATAATAATAATA
>NW_025950298.1:0-10036 GCF_021028975.2 Sphaerodactylus townsendi | reverse complement strand
ACAAACACCCTGTGAGGTAGGTGGGGCTGAGAGAGCTCCGAGAAGCTGTGACTAGCCCAAGGTCCCCCAGCTGGCGTGTGTGGGAGTGTACAGGCTAATCTGAATTCCCCAGAGAAGCCTCCACAGCTCAGACGGCAGAGCTGGGAATCAAACCCGGTTCCTCCAGATTAGATACATGAGCTCTTAACCTCCTACGCCACTGCTGCTCCTTTAACTCTGGTTTAACTCTGTTTACACCTGCCCTGTTGAAGATCTTCTAGCCATTTTGTTCCTTTGTATACAAAGTATGAAGACAGAACTTTAGGGGCACATTGTTTTAAGGAGTCCCCAACTTTATTATTATTTTATGAAATCACAGCCACCACATCTTTTGCTGGTGTTTTGGGTTCTTCCCAAGAACCTAGGACAGTGGTTCTCAACCTGGGGGTCGGGACCCCTTTGGGGGTCGAACGACCCTTTCACAGGGGTCGCCTAAGACTCTGCATCAGCGTTCTCCATCTGTAAAATGGATAAATGTTAGGGTTGGGGGTCACCACAACAGGAGGAACTGTATTAAAGGGTCGCGGCATTAGGAAGGTTGAGAACCACTGGGGGATGTTGTAACTTATTGGCATAATATGTATGCGGATCAAAGCAATGAGGCCTCTTGTAATTGATAGATGGAGATTTTATACAATATGTAGATGGTTCAGGGGTGCCAATAGTACGGCACTCAGTGTGCCGATAATCGTTGGAACCACAATGGCTGGTTTGTGCCATAATTTCTTTTACTTCCATTCTCAGATCTTGGTATTTTGTCATTATTATTACTATTATCATACAAAACCTTTTTTTTTTTTGGAGGCAGAGATTTTCAGTAAAAGTAAGGCTAGTAAGAAAAACGTCCAACACAAAAAAGATTAAGCCCAGCCGGTACTCTACTCAGTGTTTAAGGGTAAAATGGTTAGTTGCTTGTTATGGTTGGAAACATTAAATATTTTCAGGGTAGTAATGTAGCTATTTTTGATAACGGTTAATCGTTTCAGGATAAAATATATGTATCGTATTGTATAATATCAACATGTTTTCTCTTTTAATACAATAAATATACACAATTTCTTTTTTAAAGTTTAGAAAAAGAAAAAAATTCAGACTTCTTTTCTGGAATGAAGAGAGGGCCACAAAATTTCCCCCCAAATTTCCCGATTGTGGTGGGCGCCGTGCCCCTAACCCCCATGATGTGGAAGGATAACTATTTATTTATGTACTTATCACATGTCTTTTAGTATCAAGATCTACAGAAGGAGGAGCCAAAGGTTACGTTCCCTCTGTATTTATCCCCGTCTCCAAAATGTAAGTAATCTCACGAACGATTTTTAACGAGTTATACCTGGATGTCTTGAAAACCATCCTGAGCGGAATTCTGTTCTTATTTGAGAAGTGGAATTCCCTGAGCTGCATTTTCTCAGCATTTATTCCGAGTACTTGGACGCAGTGGCGTACCGCCCATTGGGCAAAGTGGGCAGTTGCCCAAGGCGCAGAAATTTTTTGTCACGTGGGGGTGCCTGATTTCTAAGCTCCGCCCACTCTGGCTAAGCCCCACCCGCTCTGTACGGTGGCCCACAAGCCACCAGAGGCAGAGCAGGAGGACGGGGAGCTCCGCCTCCAGTGAACTTGGGCTGCTGGGACTGTTCGGGAAGGGTGAGTGCCATGGCCGGGCTGCTCTGCCCATGGGGGGGGGCATCAAACTCAGGTTTTGCCCAGGACGCCAGTTTGCCTAGGTACGCCACTGCTTGGACGATCAGTCATAAAGCACAGACCAAGGCCAAACTCTCCAGATTATTTGATAGTTTCACACAGGGCAGACCTAACAACAGTGACCGAAGGGAACATCTGCATGCAGAAGCAATAAACCTCAGAAAAATCCCAGGGTCAGGTGGCAAAATCAGGGAAGTCCTTGGCCTCTATGCCCTGTTTTTGGCCCTCAAGAAGAAACAATTGGCTGGAAGCTACTGTGTGAAACAAGATGCTGGGGTATCCAGCTGAGCTGTTGCATTCTTTATCTGGTTGCTTGCAAATAGCAGTTTCTGAGAGCTGTGCTTGGTGGGGCTCAAACTTGTAGCATTTCCTTTGCCTTTGGAACCTAGTGGGTATCTCTTCTTTTGTCTCATGATCCAAATTCCCTTGTCTTTAAGCACTGTGGATTCCACACAGCACAAATTGGCCATGCTGGCAGGGGCTGATGGGATTTGTAGTCCATGAACATCTGGAGAGCTGCAGGTTGCAGACCCCTGCAATAGAAGATGGGGGCTACACCTTTGAGGGTCCATAACTTTGGACCCCCTGAACCAAACTTGGTCACGGAGGTTCAGATGGGAATAGACAGTCCCAGTATCTCCAACAGCAGTTCTGTTCTATAAACTCCTAATCCGTTAGATCTTCTGGACTGAATTTGGCTCCAGAATCCTACTTTCAGACCTGCAGTGCTGAGAACCAAGCTGATCTCTCTTCCACTCCATCCGTAACTGGAGAAGATCCAGTGGTGGGATCCAAAATTTTTAGTAACAGGTTCCCATGGTGGTGGGATTCAAACTGTGGCATAGCGCCAATGGGGCTGGGCGGGGCACGACGAGGGCGTGGCTGGGCATTCCGGGGGCGGGTCATTCCTGGAGCAGGGGCTGTGGCAAGGCCTTGGCCGCTGCATGGAAGTCCTTAGGCGGGAAGCAGATGAGCATGCAGGCGCCAGAGCTGCCACGCACGCCTGTGCACCTCCTGCTAGACTGCTTCATGTTCTGCGCGCTACTGCTGAGAGGAGGGGCGTAACTAAGGCAAAAATCACGTGGCAAAATCAGCAATTAGTAACCCCCTCTCAGTACACACAAATAATTAGTAACCGACTCTCGGGAACCTGTGAGAACCGGCTGGATCCCACCTCTGAGAAGATCATAGAAATTCCTGTATGTCATTTGATATCCTTGGGCGAATGCAGGGGTTAATGGTAAATTTGTATTGAATTGGAACTTGATCAGAAAGGCTGAGGATGAATAGCACAACTCTTATGTCTGACTTCAGGAATGTTGTGGGATTGATTTCACAGGGCAAAAGAATGTTAGCATGGACATGCTCGGCTGCAGTCTGAGGTGCACTTACTTGGAAGTAAGTGCCATTGATATCAATGGGTCTTACTCCCAAATAATAATATGTGGGGATGTCACGGCAAAGCCCTTACAGAATCTTCTGACTCGTATGCTGAATAGCCGCAGATTTTCCATCATGTGTTACCTGTGGAGGGAAAAAATGTAATTTTTGTTTTTGTGTTTCTCGAAGCCGGAGCAATTCCTCAGACTCGCCGCCTCCACCCGACCTACTTCCCATGTCTCCAAGCGTCTATGCCATCTTGAGAGAACACTTAAGTCCTACCGTCATGGAAACAGCTGTACGTGGGGAGATCTTTACTTACCGATTTATTTATTTACTTGATTTATACCCCTGCCTTTCTCCCCAGTGGGAGCCCAAAGCAGCTTATATCGTTCTCCTCTCCTCTATTTTATCCTCTTAACAATCCTGTGAGCAGTGGTGGGATCCAAAAATTTTAGTCACAGGTTCCCATGGTGGTGGGATTCAAACTGTGGCGTAGCGCCAATGGGGATGGGCGGGGCACGACGGGGGCGTGGCCTTACATTCCTGGGCGTGGCATTCCTGGGCGGGCTGTGGCAAGGCACAGCCGCTGCGCCGGTCCTTGGGCGGGAAACGAATGCACGCAGGCGCAGGCTGCCACGCACGCCGGTACACCTCCTGCTAGACTGCTTCAAGTTCTGCGTGCTACTGCTGATACTATCTATCTATCTATCTATCTATCTATCTATCTATCTATCTATCTATCTATCTATCTATCTATCTATCTATCTATCTATCTATCTATCTATCTATCTATCTATCTATCTATCTATCTATCTATCTATCTATCTATCTATCTATCTATCTATCTATCCTTTTGATTTATTAGTCGCCTCCCCCCAAGGGCTCAGGGCGGCGTACAACAGAGAATAAATATAGCAGCGTTTAAAACCTATTTACAATATTTAAAACAACAACATAGATGGCGATAAAAATCCTCACCCCACCCCCCACCCCAAGCCCATTTGAGGCCGGGGCGATGGAACATATTTTCAGCCCGGCTGGCCAAATGCCTGGCAGAACAGGTCCGTTTTACAGATCCTGTGAAAACTCGACAAGTCCCACAGGGCCCTGATCTCCTTAGGGCAGTGGTGGTGAACCTTTGGCACTCCAGATGTTATGGACTACAATTCCCATCAGCCCCTACAATTGGCCATGCTGGCAGGGGCTGATGGGAATTGTAGTCCATAACATCTGGAGTGCCAAAGGTTCGCCACCACGGCCTTAGGGAGTCTGTTCCACCAGAGGGGGGCCAGGACCGTAAAGGCCCTGGCCCTAGTGGAGGCCAGCTGGATGCGTTTCGGGCCCGGGACCTCTAATAGGAACTCGGAGGGTCCTAACAGGGCAATATGGGGTGATGCAGTCCCTCATATAACAATTCAGCCCTTAACTAGGCTAGGAGCAAAATTATTCGCTATAGCTTCTGCTTTCAGTTTCTTTTTGCACATTTGGCATTTTCAATATTTTCAGCAATTTTTTTTTGCATTTAGGGGGGTGGAGGAACCGGCAGCAGATTTCTGAGAATTGACGTGTTCTTGTTTTTTCCTTCTAGTTGAGTTCTCCATATTCAATTGACTGACAGATCGTGAAGATTCGCAAAGGACAGGTGTATATGTTTTTAAAAGAGTATTCTTAAGAAAAGGTTGTTTTTCTTGTAAATTCATGTTTCCTGAATATGTAACTTCCTTCTCAGTTCTTTCAGAAGTAGTTCAAGTCAATATTTATAAACTAAGGAGATGATTACAGGATAGATTTTAGGTCTTTGCAAATGGAAATACGGCAAATTAAAGGTGGAAATGTATGTACGAGGAAGAAATTGGTTGCAGCAGAACTGGTATCCTTAAACTTTTCACTCTCAGACATTTAGTAGAGAATGCAAAGAACTGTGGCAGTAAACTATGTCTTCTGAAATTCAGCATGCTTTCGGGGAATCTCATGCAATATGTCCAACCACAGATGCTGACTTTTTGCTAAATCTTTCTTAGTTTGATGGTTTAATACTTTGGCACCAAATTCTCATTTGCAAGTCATATTAACACCGTGGAGCCTTCAGCAAAATGTGCATCTGTGTGAATAACTATTGGTACAACCGGATAGCGGAAGGACAACAGATATATTTGATATATATAATCCCGTCACGCAAAGTAACGAGCAGAAATGTGGACTGTGCGGCACGTCAAATTAGAATAGTTTATCTCTCAAAAGACCAGCTGTTTTACTTCAGAAGTTCATAATAAAACATAAGCAGAACTTTACTTGAACTGAGAGAGAAAACATACAGTATATACATTAACAAAGTGTCACAAATACTGGTTGCGTGCACAGCTCGTGGTTAGTTACAGTTTGGTTGTGTTACAATATCTTTTAGTTTATAGTCAGAGCACTTTCTATATATCATTTGGTTTACAACAGTATACAGAGCACAGAGCACATCTTTTCTCTTAGTTAGTCAGTCAGGCAGTCTCCCTAGAGTGTGTGTGAGGGAACAGAACGCTACCAACGGATTTTTAACTGTCACCTTTAGAATGTTCGTGCAGCTTCCCAGAATTCCCTGCTGCTTCTGCTCCTGCTGCATGCAAAGCAAGGCTAGAAATTCCAACAATAACTACAGATTCTACTGTGTATTGTGACGATAAGTAAAACATGCATATGTGACAGCACTGTATGGCAGGAGTCCACAGCATGGTGCACATGTTGATCTCCGCCAAGCGTTTTTAGAAAAATGAGCAAGGTGGGTGGGGCTTTGCCCAGTAAGGCTTCTGATTGGCCACTGGAGATTTGATTGGCTGGGCTGATTTTTTTAAAAAAATGTGGCTTTGGCAGCAGCTGCCTCCACAACACAAGGATCTTCGTTGTGTGACTGACAGGTAAGCCGCAGCAGCCACGTCATCACTAGCTGTCCCTCCTGCAGCAACCATTTTCTGGCGGCCATTTTTTGGCTGCACCCACCACACCGTGTCACAATTGCAAAAGTGCCTACAGGCTCAGGAAGGTTGGGGACTCCTGCAGCATGCCTTAAATTTAACCAAATAATTGGTACTACAGTATGAAATTGAGCCGAAATTCAGATTTCACAGCCGCAGAAGGCCCTTGCTTTCACCTCCTGCCTGTGAGCTCCCAAAGGCACCTGGTGGGCCACTGCGAGTAGCAGAGAGCTGGACTAGATGGACTCTGGTCTGATCCAGCTGGCTAGTTCTTATGTTCTTAAGGCCATTGCTTTCACATCCTGCACGTGAGCTCCCAAAGGCACCTGGTGGGCCACTGCGAGTAGCAGAGAGCTGGACTAGATGGACTCTGGTCTGATCCAGCTGGCTCGTTCTTATGTTCTTATGTTCTTAGATTAGCAACTGGATTTTCTAGTTCCTCAGAAATTCACTGTCTAGATTTACGCGGGGGGGGGGGGGGGGCATTGCAGCAAACCAATGACAGTCTTGTAATTTTAGAAATGTTTGAAATGTTTATTTTTCAATAAAAGGCTTTTTACCAGCAGCTAAATGCATGTTGCGTGTGTGTTCTGCAATCTAAAAAGGCCAGAGCCCGAAGTAGAGCGCCCGATGTCTAACGTACTGTGATCCACGCTTTTGAGAACCAGAATTCACTGTCAGGCCCATGAAGACGCACAAAAACCTCAGGGGTGTCAGTTAAGTGGTGGAAGTGAAGATGTTTGCACTGTCACTTAGCCACAGACTTCAGAGGGGGACTTGGCTAGTGAGCCAGAGAGACAGAGGGATCAAGGCACTGGGAATTTTTCTTCTATTACTACTATCCCTTTGATGTATGTTCCTTCTTCTCATACCTCCACGCCAGGGGTGGATTGAGGGGGAACTGCACCCGGGGCACGTGCGCGGCCTGCACCCCTGCCACACCCCGAAATGCCCCGCCTTCCCCCCTCAGGGATGCACACTTGGTGCATGGTGCACACCCTGTCCCCTTGGCGCTACGCCACTGCTCCACTCACACACACGGTCTCTGCAGAGACTTGCTGTGGTTGCAGAGTCCAGATGGGGGAATCTTCAGCTTGAGGATTCCCCTGACCAGACTCCGCTGTCCCCCGGTTCCCCTCCCCTGGCCTCCACCTACCTGAAATCCACTGCCCAAGCACCATCTCTGCCACCTGTCCTCACTAAGGAAAGACTGTGGAGTCTGCACTGGGCCGGCGGAGGGTTGCTCGGCACTCCTCCCACTCCTGTGGTTGGTAAAGTCTGCAGTGTCATTCACGTTTCTTAATTCCTGTGATCGTGCTGTATTGCATAGTTCCACTTTACCCCTGTCCACAACTGCGATAGGTTAACCCCTGCAAAAGTTGAGCAGGTTTCTTTTGCCTTTCCCTGATCGTGACATTCATCTGTATTTCCTTGGGGGGGCGGGGGTTGTAGACACTGAGAAATCTACAGCGGCTGGACACACATTAACACAGTGTTTCCCAATCTTTTCAACGTCGGGGGACTCTTGACCTTGCTCTTCATATCTCACGGTACCCTGTGGGCCCTGCCACCCCCCCTTCCCCTCCCAGGGCCCCTGCTTGCCATCCCCCCAGAGGCATAGCTAGGGAAAATGAAACCCTGGGCAAAATCTGAGTTTTCCTCCGCCCCCCTCCCCCCGCAATGGGCTTTAGTGGGGCTGCAGCGAATCCTACACCCCTTTCTCATGGCACGACACCTTGTTCTAGGTCTGTAGCTCAGGGGCTGGAGAGGTGTGACTTGGAGTAAGTTGGAAGGTGAGGAGAGTGGGAGGGTTAGGGTTAGGAAGCAGATCTTACTCGTACATATGTGATGGCGTGTTAGAATGCGCACTTGTGACAGGGAAAGGTATCTCTTTAAACTAAGGTATCTATCTACGGCTCATTCTGCACATGCAGAATAATGCACTTTCAAACTGCTTTCAATGCTCTTTGAAGCTGTGCGGAATGGCAAAATCCACTTGCAAACAGTTGTGAAAGTGGTTTGAAAACACATTATTTTGCATGTGCGGAAGGGGCCTACTTTTCACCTGAAACAATGCCTGGGATCTGAAGTTATTTGAAATAAATGTAAGTTTCCCTTTTTTTGCATATATCTATTTGGAAGAGCTCCATTTTACTACACTCACACACAGGACTGGGCTGATCTTTATCCAACCAAAATTCCAGCAGACCTACCCTGTTTCCCCGAAAACAAGACAGTGTCTTATATTAATTTTTGCTCCCAAAGATGCACTATGTCTTATTTTCAGGGGATGTCTTATTTTTCCGCTCCACAGCTGCATGCTCCGGTCGACGGGCATGCTTCCAAACAAAAACTTTGCTACGTCTTACTTTCGGGGGATGCTTTATATTTAGCACTTCAGCAAAACCTCTACTACGTCTTATTTTCAGGGGATGTCTTATTTTCGGGGAACCAGGGTAACACCCAAAAAAACAGTATTCAAAGGAAGGTTGCTAAAACTATTTTGATTCAACGGTTTAACATTTTAGTTTCTTCATGCTGCATGTCTAAACAGATTTTTAAAATTAATTTAATTCCCAGTGTATAACAGATATGCCATTAAAGGTTTCATTTCATTTCATCTCATGGTTTTTTTGTCCTTTCCTTACAGTGATGAGCACAGAATTCTGCCAAACTGATTCAGTCTAGTAGGGATTTGAATCTGCAGTTTCCACACATCTAGTAATAACAACCCACTATGTTTAGCTAAATCTCATTATATGTAGCTGTGTATAAACAAGGTAGCTCTCGGAAACAATTGTTCAGTCTTCTTCGGCAGTTTGAAGGTTGACTAACGTTTTCTTTTCATGAGAAACAGCTGCTTTAATTGCAAAACATTACAACAATATAAAGTACTAGCATCCCCGGCCACGCGTTGCTGTGGCTAAGTCTGGTGAAGTGGAAAAGGAAGAAAAGGGGAAGCAAACGGTTCGAACATGTGTCATTGCGCAATGATTGCAAGGGAGGGGAGAGGCAAGGGGCCCCTCGCTCCCCTCCCTCTCTCCCGTTCCCTTGCATGGCAACCCTGCAGGTCCCTCCCTAATGTTCCCCTTCCTCTGCTAGGGTGGGTGGGCCATGTCCAAGTGGGCTGATCCTGTCCCTTTCACTCCCTTCCCTTGCAGGTGAATTATCTAGCGTAAAACACACTGGGAGGCATGAGCTACATTGTGTTCAAATCTCAGAGCGTTTGGTCCAGCAACCCCCTGGACCCTCCCTCACCTTCCCCTTCCTCCGCTAGGGTGGGTGGGCCATGTGAAGATGGCCTGCCCCATCCTTTTCGCTCCATAAGGCCGTGGTTTTCAAGGAAGGCATGGTTAGTTTCCTTGTATCAGAGGGTGTTGCTTTGATGGCCAGCAGATGGCGCTGTTGCGGAACAGAACTGTGGTTCCAACTGTCACAAGTGTGGCATGTACACAATAACTGGCACAGTTGTGACATGTACACAACAGGAGGTGTGGAAACAGTATGAAAACCTGGCCGCACGTGAATGCGACGTTGTGTGAAAATTTCAAAGCAGTCGGTCCAGTAGTTTGGGAGATTACCTGTCAGCAGAAAAACGAACTAATAGATTTTTGTATATATAGATTGCCAAATGTTTTAAACAGAGCTCTTCATGTTGTAAGGAAAATGTATGTGCATCCTAACAGCTTTGTGACACAGCAGGGATTTGAATCTGGTTCTTGCTATACCTAGTCTGGCATTCTACCCACTTACCAGCTTGGTGTAGTGGTCGCTGAGTGCCTCTAGGATCTGAAAACCCATGTTCAAATTTCCACTCAGCCATGCAAAGTTTGTGGTGGGTGACCTTAGCCACTTTCTTCCAGCTTAGCCTACCTCATAGGGTTGTTGAGAAAGTCGAACAAGAGGAGTGCAGACTGCCCCAAATTCTTAAAGTTACAGCAGGGATGTGTAGTTAT
>NW_025950297.1:0-10039 GCF_021028975.2 Sphaerodactylus townsendi | reverse complement strand
GAAACAATGGGGGATGGGGACACTCCCTATGGGAATCCATAACTTTGGACTCCCTAAACCAAACCTCACCAAACCTGGGTGATATCATTAGGATAGTCTCCTGAAAAATGGTGCTGCTAGCCTAAAAACTGCGCCCCCTGCAGGCCAAAAACAGAAAAAACACTGAAAATTCAAAAAATCCCACCTGCATTTTTGGCACCCCCCACAAGGTGGCGCTCTGGGCAAGTGCCCACTTTGCCCAATGGGAGGAACACCTCTGGCTGTATCCATTGGGGGTGGGGGTGGAAGAGACTAGAAAAGGCTGAAGGCACGTCGAAGACTTTCACGGCCAGATTCAACTGGTTGTTGTAAGTTTTTTGGGCTGTGTGGCCGTGGTCTAGCAAATCTTGTTCCCAACGTTTCGTCTGCATCTATGGCTGGCATCTTCATAGGTGTATCACAGAGAGGTCTGTGAAACACTGTGTAACAGACTTCTCTCTGTGATACACTTCCAAAGATGCCAGCCACAGATGCAGGCAAAACGTTAGGAACAAGATCTACTAGACCACAGTCACACAGCCCAGAAAACCCACAACAACCAGCTAAGGGCATGGTTTACAGCTTGCCACGTTACCATCTATCCTGTAAGGAAGCCGTATCGTCTTCGCTCTAGAGTTGCGATTGTGTGGAGCTGCCACAAACCAATCCACCCAGCCAGATAGCACATTTTCCAGATGGTCTGCTAGATGATCTGTACCATATAGCCTGAAACATATTTGTATTGGTTCTGGGGATATTTCACCCATAATTTAAAAAATATTGTATTGTCTATGCCAATTTACTATTTTCCCATGTCTTATTGTTAGTTGCAATCATCATGTAATGGGTTTTATGAGCAAAAACTGTCCATTTTGGCTGCAGATTTGCTGACCAGCTTGAATTTTCCTGTCCCAGCCTGAATTTTATGCTCTTGCTCATTTGCCAAAATTGAAAGATATAAAACTTGGAATAAAATCCTGGCAGAGCCAGTTTTGTTTCAGGGTACATGTGTAAGCTGGTAAGAACGCTAATGCTAGAGTGCTCTGCCTTTCTCAGTGAGACTCAAGGTGTCTAAACAAAGTTTAAGTCAATCCAATCAATAAGATGAGACATCTAACAAACAGTATAATCGAAGGATTACAGAAATCTGAAACATACATACATAAGCCTTTATTGGCATAGTCAGAAAGAGTTACATAAATCGGGAACAATTGCATGGATACATGATAGATAAAAGGCCCCACGGGGAGCACAACAAATACGTTCTACTGGGAACTCTCAACTATCTCAGCAATGAAATTGGCGATCTCTTCACAAAGACCGGGGTCCGAGTTGTTTAACAATAGAGATAACCTAGTCAGATCAGGCAGCCCAGATTGGAAGAAAAAATGTAGGTTGGTATATTTAGATTTGATGTTATCAAATCTGGTGCAGAAATCTGAAACAACGTGTAAGTATTAGACATGATGACCTAAACAAGGCAGAAAACAGTACTACATAAATAGAAAACAGTGTGGTACGATCAAGATAATACTGCATATAGTAATATACTAAGTTCAAATGCCTGCAAATCAGAAGAACTATGAGTTGAAGCCAGAGATATTATGGAAGAATGTACAAAGACTGTTCCTGTAGCCAAAAGAAATGAAATGCCTTAATGATGAAATTTTTAACATTGCTAAAGATGATTAGAAGAAAAAATGAACTGACAGAAATAGAATCAGAAGTCTAAGTGCAGCAATCCAGGGACTTACACTATTATAATAACCAGTACAAAAAATAGAAAGAATTACAAAAAAGAAAGAACAAGAGATATCTTCGACATGCTCAAAGAAATCGAAGGGAAATTTAACACAAGGTTAGGTATGCTGGAAGATCAGCACATGTTAACTGAACACAGAACACACACAAAGATGGGAACAATACACTGAAGAACTATGCAGAATACATGAAAGGATGACAGATTTCCTTCAAAGAAGAAACTTTTGAAGAACCTACAAGTTTAAAAAGTTAAGTGAAAGTCGTACTGAGAGGAATCAGGAGGAACAAATCACCAGGAGTAGATAGGATAGCAACAGAGATATTCCAAGTTACAGAAGCGCCTCCATCTGCCTTAATCCCACCAGCAGGCAGATAAGGGTGCCGCCGTCGTTAGGCACCCAAAGGACTCTTTTGTGGTTTTCCCGCCTGTGCCTACGTCATTGCCTCGCCCTGCTTCGGCCGTGAAATTCAAGAAGGGACTGCCCACTGGACTCTGATTGGTTCCTATGTATTTGTAGGTGAATGATTGGTTCCTGTGTATTTTGTGAATGAATGATTGTAAGTTGTCCTGTACCCTCCCGCATTCCCGGGCGGGAGATCGTGTATAAAAGTGGTTGTAAAGCTGCTAGGCGGCTGCAGTTGCCGTGGTGCGGAGGTGCGGACACGTAGGTCAGCATCTCAATAAACTCATTTCTATTTTCAATATTCTCGTGGTGTTGGGTGCTGTTTCTGTTCCTCTGCGCTGCTGAGAGCTGGCGGATCTGGGGGAATAAAAGTTACCCAGGCAGCGCGGTAACAAATTCAGCTAGAGAAAATGGCCACTTTGGAAGGTGGACTCTACACCATCAGACCACACTGAAGTCCTTCCCCTCACCAAGCTCCTCTCTCTTCAGCCTCCACTCGCCAAATCTTCAGATACCTCCCAACCCAATGCTGACAACTCTATCTGCCCCTCATCCTGAAATTACTCTCTTTCTTCTGGAGACCTTCATGAGAAAAAGATACTGAAACTCTAGGGCAGTGATGGCAAACCTATGGCACGGGTGCCAGAGGTGGCACTCAGAGCCCTCTCTGTGGGCACGCGCAAACAGAGTGCCCTCCCACATCTAGGCTGGCCTGGGCCGCTGGGCTCGATTATTAGCATTAAACCTAAGACCTAGTTTTGGGGAAGCAGTGTAGGTAACCCTGTTAAGCGCTGTTAAACCCCACTGATTTTCATGCGAAGAACTAAAGAACTTTACCTGGGAGTAAGCTCGGTTGCTGGCAATGGGGCTTGCTTCTGAGTAAACTCTCCTAGGGTCGTGACTCACTTGTTTGAAGAGTTGCACGGTTGCTTCAAAGCAAAGCCATCCACTACCACCAAGCTTACTCCTGAGTAACGCACGCCTCGGAGCCAACCGGTTTTTCTAAACACAAACCTTAGTATTCAGGTTAAATTGCCGTGTTGGCACTTTGCGATAAATAAGTGGGTTTTGGGTTGCAATTTGGGCACTTGGTCACGAAAAGGTTCACCATCACTTATCTAGGGCAGGCCCTCAGATATGCCAGTCCTTCTATTTGTATTCAGCTTTAAAAAAAATAAAAATAAAAATCAGGTAATGGAACGTCGGCCATTCCTTTAACAAGTTGCCTTTAGGTGGCTTCTGGTCTGAACAGGATCCTCAAATCCAACTATGAATATGAGGGGAACGTTCCCTTGATAGGTAGTCATAGTAACGATCCAGGTGATTATTAGGTGGCATTGTTCAAAACTATAATGAGAAGGTGATGTACTTTTGGTATTAGTAATTATTGGCGGCAAATGACAAGGGCTGTCCAACATGCCCCTTTCAGTAGGTGGGAGTCTCGGCTGAGGATCTTCACCTGGGGCAGGCTTCATTGAAGCCGGGGAAGGAAAGAGCAGAATGAGTGGCTGCCAAAAGGTTCTTTTTTGGGATTTCTTTCTCACTCACATTCTGTCCAGGCCTAAAGAAATGTTTGTCAGGTGACACAGAAGGGAGGGGCTCAACACCAGCCCATGCTGAAGGTTTCGGGCACGTAGATATCCTTCCCACACGCTGCTGTTTCCTTTTCCAGCCTCAATGGGCAAGTAGACCCTCCTGACCAGAGGTGGGATCCAGCAGGTTCTCACAGGTTCCCAAGAGTAGGTTACTAATTATTTGTGTGTGCCAAGAGGGGGTTACTAACTGGTGATTTTGCCACGGGATTTTTGCCTTAGTTACGCCCCTCCTCTCAGCAGTAGCGCGCAGAAGTTGAAGCAGTCTAGCAGGAGGTGCACCGGCGTGCGTGGCAGCCTGCGCCTGCGTGCATTCGTTTCCCGCCCAAGGACCGGCGTAGTGGCTGCGTCCTTGCCACAGCCCCGCCCAGGAATGCCCTGCCCCCGGAATGCCCGGCCACGCCTCCACCGTGCCCCGCCCAGCCCAGCTCCACTGGCGCTATGCCACTGTTTGAATCTCACCACCATGGGAACCTGTTACTAAAATTTTTGGATTCCACCACTGGGGCCAACTAAGGTCTGGAAAAAGATCAAAGGTACAGAGAAGTTACAGGTGCTTTGCAGGGAATGTTGAACATACATTGTGAATTTCTGGATGGCCACCTGGCCACCCTGCTCACGTGTCAAGTGACTTTGACTCACTGGCTAGTTTCTGCTCCTGGCAAAAACCCTTTGGGACTGAACTATTTTAGACTTACACGGTGCTTTAATGCCAGTTCCCTTCTCTAGACTTCTAACAAGACTTTGCACCTTTTAACGCGGTGATGGATGATTTTATGTAACTGTTCTGACAATCTAAGGGAGCGATGAGTAACGTTCCTGTCGTATTGCTTAGAAGGCTCTATAATTATCATCTGCCGACTGTACGCAGCAGCATTTAGCAAAGCCCCGTAGCCCTGCACCAGTGCAAAGAAAGATGAGCCTCCGGAAAGTTTTCTTTTGAGTCAGCAACACGAGGAAGACCCAACTGGCAGGCTTTAGGTTTAACTTAAATCTGGCCTGCTCCATTGGGAGAAAACGGGGGGGGGGGGGAATGGATTCCATCCTCCAAAGTTGCCATTTTCCCCGGGAGAACTGACGTGTGTTCTGGAGATTAGTTGCCGTTCTAGGCAGTCTCCTGGCCACACCTGGAGCTTGGCAACCCCAGCTCAACAATTGTGACGGTGACTGATAGCGGAGCCAGAAGTGATTTTATTCCATTTCTGGTCTTGTTTTTAAATAAAGATGGAACTGTGTTTTATTTCTTCATAAGTTAGGTAGGAACAAACTGTATTAGATAGAAAATAGGAATTATAGCTGTCTTTTGTATTTGCGTCGGCATGGAACCTCCTTGGCTCAAGGCAGGAATCCACCCCTGCTCCACCTGGGCATGTCCCTTTCATTTGTAAAACCCGGGATGGACGTTGACAAAAGGGACCCCGGAAGAAGCGCCACCATCTGCCTAATCCCACCAGCAGGCAGATAAGGGTGCCATCGTCGTTAAGTTTCGTTTCCTGACCCCAAGCACCCAAAGGACTCTTTTGTGCTCTTCCCGCCAGTGCCTACGTCATCGCCTCGCCCTGCCTTCAGCGCGAAATTCAAGAAGGGGTTGCCTAATGGACTCTGATTGGTTCCCATGCACTTGTAGATGTGTGATTGGTTGTCATGTATTTGTGAATGAATGGTTGTAGGCTGTCCTGTATTCTCCCGGCCTCCTGGCGGGAGAAAGGGTATTTAAGATGCTGTAAGGCTGCTAGGCAGTGCAGTTGCTGTGGTAGGTCAGCATCTCAATAAAACTCTTTTATTTCACAATACTCGCTGTGTCGGGTCCCGTTTCGGTTCCCCTGCGCTGCCGAGAGCTGATTGGTCTGGAGCTATTAAAAGTTACCAGGCAGCGCGGTAACATTACATCTTTGGTGGCAATGTGGAGTACTGTCAGGGATTTCTGAAACTGGACCCTTCCAACCCTGAGGTCAAAAAATAAACTGGTAACTGACTGTTGTGGTGTTTCTGGGCTGTGTGGCTGGGGTCTGGTCGTTTTTGCTCCTGACACTTTGTCTGCATCTATGGCTGGTCATCTTCAGAGGCGTGGCCTGTCCCTGCCCCATGGTCTGGGCGCTGGGACTCTGGAGCGGTGTCCCACACTACATCCCAGTGCTGGGAAAGGCCAGCTGCAGGCCCACACTGGTGGTTTTGCCCAGGGTAGGAGCGAGGGGGAATTGCGCCCAGGGCATGCATGTGCCTATGTAACCTCTGTCTGTGGGTTCTGTGGGGCAGAACTTGGAAGGAGTTGCAAAGAACTATATTTAAAAGAAAATGGTTTACTTCCTTAACGAAATAACACTTTTAACATTTACACTTAACATTAACAATTTACAGTCCTTTTAGGTTGCATTTCAAGTCCTTATATTTACAATCTACTGATAATTGCCAAGTCCAATTCTTCTTTGCTGGTTGTTGGTTTTTGAAGACTTCAGAGGCTTGGTGAACAGGATTCAAGATGATGAAGGTTCCCAGGAAACTCTCACCATTTACATACACAAAAACCCTGAAACAATAAATTCTAACATTTACAATATAGCAAAAAAATAAAAATAAACTCCCTTCCCACTAGTTCCCAACAACATTGCAGTTACCTTAAACAAGGTGTTAAGTGTAAGGAATTCCATAGAAGCAGAAATAAAAGGCTCTTTGGTGAAAAAGGGGGGGGGGTACCCTTAGTGCGTAAGAGGTCTGTGAGAGGGAGAGTCAGTTCAGCAAATTGGGGTATAAAATCACGATAAAAATTAGCAAAACCAAGAAACGACTGGAGTTCTTTGCGGTTGGTGGGGGCAGGCCATTGGAGGACTGCGTCAATTTTAGCAGGATCCATTTTTAAGCCCTCGGGCGAGATCCGGTAACCCAAATAGTCAATGGAGGTCTGATGAAAACAGCATTTGGAGAGTTTGGCAAAGAGAGAGTTGTCAAGCAAGCGTTTCAATACCTCTCGAACCAATATTTCATGCTCTTCTATAGTTTGTGAGTAAATTAAAACGTCATCTAAGTATACAACAACTCCCTTGTACAGTAAATCATGGAGAACTTCGTTGATAAGGGCCATGAAAGCTCCGGGGGCCCCACTTAACCCGAATGGCATTATTAAATATTCAAACTGTCCAAACTTTGTGTTAAACGCAGTCAGGTGTTCATATCCTTCAGCAATTCTGACTCTGTAGTAAGCTTCTCTCAAGTCCAATTTAGTAAAAATGCGTCCTTTGCCGAGTGCATCTAAAAGGTCCTTGATCAAAGGCAAAGGATATTTATTGGACAGGGAGACCGCATTGAGACCTCGATAATCTGTGCAAAGCCGTAAAGACCCATCTTTCTTTTTGACAAACAAAACGGGAGCAGCGTGTGTGTGTTTGGTAGCCCGCCGTATGAACCCGCGAGCAAGGTTCTTGTCTAAGAAGGCACGAAGTTCCTTCTCCTCATTGGGACTCATGCGGTAGATTCTACCCTTGGGTAGTTGTGCCCCTGGTTGTATGACAATTTTACAGTCAGTGTCTCTGTGGGGTGGCAACTGATCGCATTCCTGTTCCTGAAAAACTCTGGCTAGATCATGATATGCAGGTGGGATGCCAATAGAATCGGGAGCAATCACTGAGGAAGCCAGGGAGGGGGGTGTGTCAGGAGACGTTGGGTTTTCTTCCCAATTCATGTGTTCACCGCAGGGAGGGTCAGTGAATTCTAGGATCCTTTCTTTCCAAATGAACTTTGGTTCATGTAACAATAACCAAGGCATGCCCAAAACTATGGAGTGTTTAGCCACTGGCGCCAAAATAAAACTAATTTTCTCCCAATGGTCGGCGCAACGGAGGAGAACCGGCTGTGTTTTGTACTGGGCCGGTCCTTCGTTCCCGAGGGGGCTGCCGTCCATTTGGGTGAATGGTATGGGCTTAGCCAGGGGAATTCGGTCTAGACCTAGCTCCTCTGCCACCTGGGGCCGCATTAAGCAGTGGGAGCAGCCGGAATCCACAAGGGCCGAGGCTATAATGCGAGTGTGTTTAGCGGGGTTGGCCAGAAATGCTTGAACAGTAATGGGAGCGCTGCCTTCACTCACCGCGTCAGGAGTCGGGCCCATGTCCATGGGGGCTGAAGAAAGGCAAACAGCTGCTTCCCCCTCCTCTGGGTCGCCTTCGGTCACCGCTTTAGACGAGCCAGTGGGAGGCGGCCCTGACCTGCGTGGCGGTTTGGCAGACGGAGTGCGCGGAGCTGGAGCGGTTGGTTTTTGTTTCTTGGGACAGTTGGCGGCTAGATGACCTGGCCCTCCGCAGTAAAGACACAATCCAAGTCGGCGACGGCGTTCAGAGGTGGTTTCGGTAGGGGCGGCTGGGCTTGACTTGGTGGACACAGTAGTGGTTTTAGGGCGTGGGCGGCCTCCTTGACGAGCGTATTCCAAACGAGACGCCACTTGGGACCCCAACTGGATCCAATCTGCAATAGTACGAGGAACCCGAATTAAAAACACCGTTTCACGTAGCTTGCCGTCCACAGCATCCGAGAAGTATTCGCATTTCATGCGTTCAGGCCACTCAGGGGGAAGTCGAGCAGCCGCCGCACGAAATTCACGGGCAAATTCTGCAAACGGGCGGTTGCCTTGCTGGATGGTTTTGATGGTGCGGATAGCTTCATTCTCGGCGCCTGGATCTTGAAAGCGCGCTCTTAAGGCTTGGAGGAATGCGGGCACTGTGCGAGAGTCCTCATCCTGCAAATCCAAAAGAGTCACGAACCAGTCGGCTGCTGCCCCATCCAGGACTGAGCCGATGTCCCGTATTTTTTCGCGCTCAGACCGGTATAAATCATCATAGTCTTCCAAGTGGGCATTGAGTTGCAAGATGAAGTAGGGAAGTTTGGAAGCGGTCCCATCAAAACGGGCTGGTATCGGGGGCCGGTAGTAGCCCCGTTCGACGGCTCTTGGCGCCTGCTGGGGAGGTGGTTGCGCGGGTTGAGCAGGTTGGGCAGGCAGCTGTTGTACGGGGGGGGCCGGAATCGGGGGCGCTGGCGGTGCCGCTGGCGTTTGGGTGGCAGGACCCAGGTACGTGGCCCCCCTGGCACCGGCCTGATCAGTAACAGCATAGATTCCAACTTGGGGCTTCCTGGTCTGCTGCCTCCTTAGTTCCCTCTCTAACGCAGCCAGCTCCCTCTCCTTGCGAGTCAATGCATCCTGGTGCGCATGCAAAGCAGCTTTTTCTCGTTCCAATTTAGCCAGTTCGTCCCGTTTAAGGGCTTCAGTGAGCTCGCTTTGCGTGCGCAGAGCCTGAACGCTTTCGCGTTGCCGTTGTAAATCCAGTCTGGAATGTTCCAGGACTTTATCATGGACTGACAGATTCTGGGCATATTGTCGTTGGAGCGCGTCTTTGGCACGGTCCAACTCAAGCTGGACTTCTTTGCGTTGCTGTTCCCGGTCCCTCTGCAGGTTTTCGCGCTCTTGCTGCAACTGTGCCCGTTCCTCCTCCCATAGCTGGCGTTCACGGTTCCATGCCGCTTGGGCATCTCGCAGTCGCCCCACTTCCTCATCCCAGTCCTCTCTCGATGGGAGAGGGAACCGGTCCGGCTGGGAATGCAGGCTTTCTTCGGACTCTTCGTCGTCTGGAAGCGAGACATCGGAGACACCGTAGCCACCGGTGGCTCCCCGAGGCACCTCAGGTGCGGTCGCTGGGCCGGGATTAGGGGGGTCCGATTGGGAAGCGGTACGGATACCCCTCCCAATTCCAGGTTTAGTCCCGGTGTCCTTTGGACGGGCCCCAGTGCTGTGCCACGGTGGTTCCTTGGGAGCATCACCAAAATACGAGTCCAGGAATCGTTCAATGGATTCCTGGGTTGCCGCATGAAAGGTGGTCAAGCCCGTCTCCTCCATGACAGGTTGCATCTGAGGTTTGTAATCCACACGAAAACGGGTAGAGATCCGATCCACAGGCGCTCGATCCATAGACAGCGCCCCAAACGACTCATGGAGGTCCCCATGGTCGTCGTCACGTCCCTCGTTCCAACGGAGTAAAGGAAGACTCGTGCTGATACGAGGACGGGAAAGAGCCACCAGCGAGGCCCGTTCTCCTGCCGGTTCCTCCAGATCCAGAAGGGAAAGGTCGGAGCCCTCTTTGGGGGCTACCGCACCTTCCGCAGTAACATTCAACCTCTCCATCGCAAGACAAGAGGTCCACTGCACAGGAATATAGATGAATTAAGATTCCTGCCACAATGTAAGGAATTCCATAGAAGCAGAAATAAAAGGCTTTTGGGAGTAAA